>NW_019240442.1:102502-145926 GCF_002742605.1 Olea europaea var. sylvestris
TGTGTGTGTGTGTGTGTGTGTGTGTGGTTTCAGAAATTCATGAAAGTAAACACTATTCACGCAACTGATGATCAAATCAATCAATAAATCTAGGCATTCTTAGGTTAAAATTAGTTGATTAATCGAAAACTACTTGAATCATTTTTTAGTTCAAGTAAGATATTTGGTTCATGTAACAAAAATTATTATTTATCAAGTTACTGGTCACAGTGTTTAAAATAATTCTATTAACCAACTCTCAAAATCAAATTTTCGGATAATAATTATCAGATCAAGTAATTCACATTGAACGTGGCTTTAATTAATCATAAAGCCTAAACCAATTAATGACAGTTACTCGATGACTCGGGCTTAAGATAATTTCAAGACTAATTGATTTTTGAGCAAAGATTTTAGATGATGCATTTTCTTAGTTGGAAGGGTACTAGATTACTCGTTATGGTGATGTGCTCATATTTTAGTGGTGGTACTTAAAATGACAATGCTCATGAAGAGAAAAGATCAGCTATACAACCAGATGTGCAGTCCTTGGCATTATAGTTAATTGGCAAGGTAAAAAGATGAACTTCAGTATCATAGTGCTTTCATACCAGTATATATTGCCTGTTGGACATAATTCAGAAAGAATGGAGAAGGGAACTAAAGATGTAGTAGCAAGAACACTGAAAATATGGAAATAGGACTGGAATGCATTATCTCTGTCCACAAACCATATTTGCTCCCTATAGGATTGATTTTGGTGCTTAAAAGGACTCATGGCAAATGGTTCGTAGGATTGAACAAGCCTTGAAGAAGAAAAGCACTAGTATTTCATCTTCCAAAACATGAAGAACACAAAAAAGGTTTGAAAATGTATATGAGAATTGGGAAAAAAATTACTAAGAATTGAAATGAATTCTAATATGTTGTTTTAGAAATTAAAAACTATCACTTATTTATAGTTTTTCATCAATACACCATGAAAAGGCTGAAAAGTTGAAAATTTTCCACTAAAAGGCACCAGCAGAAAACAAATCTGGAAGCCAGTCTTAACGGCTTGTTTCCAGGACCAAGCACACGCATGGGCATCAGCCATGCGTGCACATGGCTTGAAGCATTTAGCCTCAGTTTCTGCAGAGGCGAGCCATGTGCACATTCGAGTGGGCTGAGCCATACGTTGTACAAACCATAGTTTCTTACTAGAATACGAAAAAGTAAGTTTACAATTGATCAGAGTTACTAGCCAACCATGACCAATTGGAAATTTTTAGTGGCCAGAGCTTGAAGTACAGACCCGGCCACATACACACCAAACAAAAAATTTCACTGTTTGTTAACCCAAGCTGAGGTTGCTCTTTAATGGAAAAAGTACAAGGTCTTTGAAAACAACTCAGAAACATACCAAAAATGACGACATTCCATCTGATGAAGTGGCCCCATGAGTATCCACATAGTCTCTAAGCCGAGAAAGGCTATCTCTCATGGCATGTATGTTATCTATTCCAAAGAAGACTATCTGAAAGAGAGTTCAAATGAAAGAATATGAATGTACAAATCAGAAGTGATGTGATATTGGAATGCACAATTTGATTGCAGAAACCTTGAACAGACCTCAGATTGAAAATAATTGGCAGACGACTCTGAACCACCTCCCATCGCTCCATTTGCTAAAGCATTTTTCCTAGGTCTTGCATCAGCGATATACAACTTCCTAAATGCATAAAATCATTCAATAATGTGAAATCTCTTGAAAACAGATAATGGACATGTGTTTATTTAACATGTCTCTGGTACTGAAATAGATTTTGTTCACTGAATGATTATTGCTAGCTAAAGAGAGAAACAGAATATTTAAGCATAAACAAATACTAAACCTCAAAATAAAATGCCAAAAAAATACCTCTTTTGCTCCTTCGTTCCAATAAGTTGAGTTAAGAGTGCAGCAACTAGCTTCTCATCAGCATTGCTGCGGATAAAGAACATGCACTCAGAATATTTTGTCAAAGAAAAATGTAAAATTACTGGATTCCTTCAAAACTTTTGTCAACCAAAATTTTTTAACGATCGCGGTCATAATTCCAACTTTCTAGTTACCATAACAATGCAGCAGAGAATTGAAAGCTGCAACGGCAACAGGGGTCCTGTAAATCAAATCTCACCTTCTCATATTCATCATGAGGCCAACCAATGGTTGAGATGACCGTGCTAGAACAGCTCTTGTCCCTATAGCTCATTAATCAGACAGAGATATGAAAATGGGATTCAGATGAACAAATTCATTTGATATCATCAACTGACTTGCGAAATCTTAACATTAATTTTTTTTTTATAAATTATTTCATAATTACTAGTAACAGACTCAATATATTATTACTATCTGAATTTTTTTATACCTGGATCACACCATGTAATTACAGGCAAACGGCATCGTGCACGGAAGGTACAAGCCTGCTGTATTTCTATATCACTGACACCAGTGTCCACGTGAAATCAAGATGCACATAAAATTAGAATTATTTCCTGAAATGACTTCAAGGGGAAAAAAAAAAGCCAGCAATATTTCATTACCTGATGGATTTTGGAACAAGCAATGCAAAAGGATAGGTTGGGCACATTGTATAATTAGAATTCACATTACTTATCCTCCAACATTCATTAGAGACTACGGATGAACCATCTTCAATTGTTCTGGCTGAAGCCTGAGGTGACTTTAGTCCAAGAAGTCGGAAGTATTCATTCAATAGCCGCTCCTTAGGGTTTGTGTTACCAAATCTGGAAGGTCCACATGCAAAAGCATAGAGATCCCAGAGTCTAGCTGGTCTCGTGCACCTCAACAATGCATCGTATACAGCACGCCTCTGCAATACAATTTTGCTACATAAAAGTTTACCTTGTAAAACAGATGGCTGCTACATTTATTTAAGCATCAGCAAGAAAAATTTTAAAGGAATTCAATATGTTTTTGATCAACTAACACTGTTCAATTTGCCACATGATATTTTATATATCAGTGGATTTTAATTTTATGTCTGGAAAGATTCTTCAATCAAGGGTAAGTGACATTTAGTTGCTCAGAACTCGACAATGTCATACCCTCAACATATCTCCTAATCTAAAAGTTCTACCATGCAATTGCATATAAACTACATACGTTTCAGTTAATCAACAAAACAAGGTGAGCATTATTCTAAATTTTAACCTAAAAAATTCCAAGATATATACCATATGTTGAACATACAAGTATAAACATATTAATCACCTCCCTATCAGCTTACACTTTTACATGAGGTGATTCACCATGATATCAAAATGCACAAAGGTCTTGTGTTCAAATTTCACAATTATGGTTGCCCGTACAATTACAGGCTCAATGGTCAGACTACACGTGCAGGGCGTGTTGAGATATAAGTATAAATGAATAAATTCATCTTCATCTCTTTCTAACAACATGAACATTTAGGCGAGGTGACTCAACAGTTGTGATGCATACAAAACTTGCAGAAATTCATTCTGCACAGGAATGGACCAAATAGAAGATAAAAATAAAGAATATGAACATAAGTTGATTTTGATCCATCAAAATAGCAAATTGTAATAATTCTAGTGTATACTGAAATAGCTCGCATTCTTAGCTTTCTGAATTCAAATGAAAATTCATGATAGGAGAGACTAGACGGGTGGATGTTCTGACAAATAGGATTTGAAGGATATTATTCTTACCAGACTTAACTAGGACAAGAAAAAGAAGAATACAGATGCATATGGAATACATGACCATATGGAGCAAGGTCCAAAAAAAAATAACAAATGAATATTAATATGCATAACTGACCTGCTTTGTTCGAGACCGAAAGCCAAAGACAATAATTCTCATATCTTTGCCTGCAGATCATAACACCAACCAGTAAATTTATTTACGGCACAGTGGTATCCCATAAACACAATAGTAGTTAATATATTGTAAATATAATATGCGATCACTATCTGAAGCTACTTGAAGTATTATTTTACATCTATTTACTGATTTAGATGTTGAAGCTATATTCATAACCACATAAATACAACCAATTCCTTATATATCCAAATATGCATTCAGTAAGGACAATTTTAGTATACTAGTATTTCAATAATTATTGCCATCGTGCATGGAAGTTATGGATATTAACCATCTGTACTTCATTATACCTATGGTTAATTTGGAAAAGTTACATCAAATAAACGAAATTGAAATAAACTTATTGTTCTCAGTGCCAGGAATATAAGAAAACCATAAGCATCGCCAGACAGTTTTAACCATTGCATGCCTCCAGGATCCATCACTGTCAGAACACCTCCCAATACAAAGATCAATTACCAAAAGGCCTCCTCCCCTCGCCCTCAACCCCCGATAATTATTACAATTATTTCCTTCCCAAAGTACATTCAGTTATTCACAATAAATGGGTATTAAACATCTCAAACAATTAGTAAATTAAGTAATTTTTCCAGAGGGATATTAAACCAAGCATACCAATGACCTGAAGCAATCGCTGTGATGGAGTCTTATCAATCTGCCTAGGACCTGAAGGAAGCTTCATAACCTAGATCCAGAATTCAGAAATGTTAACTTCTTGTCAGCAGAAGATATAATATTGCAGGTCATGCAATTTGATTAAAAGACAGCAATGTAAGGAAAGCAATACAGACCAGGCCATGAACGGTATAATGACGAAAGTGAAGTGAAGTAACCAGATTGCCTTTTCCTAGATAATTTGGCATCCTTCTTTTCTATTATTTGGATAAGGATCATGAAATAGCTTGGAATGTGGGAATAAGGCTTCAAAAACAGAACATTAAGTGGTCCCTTGTTGTAAAGTGGTGAAGGCCAAGTGGGGCTTGGGAGAAATATAATTCCGATGGATGTGCAAATAGTGAAGGAGTAAAAGGGAGTTCGTCTCATCCCTTTTTGTGGATCCTATGTAACTTGCACAAACTTTGAGGCAAAACTGCAATCTATCTGAGATGGATTTAACTCTTTGTCAACAGCAGTTGGGCTTAATCAGCTATAGGATAAAAATATTTTTCCCCAACAATGCATTCAACCTTAAGGTCTTAGGTGTAGAGACAACTTTACCAGTATAAAAGGCTACATATAACCAACAAGGATGCAATGTTATGTAAAATCCCCATCCCTCTAGTCCAAATACCAGTGAAATATCTCTGAAGGACGTGAACTAGATCTCTGGAGACTGCACAAGCCACCTAACACACCATCACTACCTCAACAGGAACTTGATCCAAACAAATCTATAGTAACATATATTTCCTTATCATATACATTTATACAACCAGAGCAATACATATTAATCTTTATCTTAAGCATTCAGTTGAGCCAATTCTGTGGTATAAACCACAAGATCATGAAACAATGTTTTCAATGCTTCTTTGGTAGCATTATGTATATTAATATACACTCACCTAATTTTTTTAGAGTAACTACAACCCCGATTAGGATGATCGTCCAAATGAATAAATAAAATAAAATCAGGAACTTGCTTATCCCTAATGTTTCGACCTGCTTCAAAAAATCATCATTAATTTTAAAAAAACCACACAAATAGCATGCATTTACGCTGGCCATTTATGATTGTGCCTAGTTGCATAAAGCCCCTGTTTGATATTGATTAAAATCAAGATTTTAATCTAAGTCAAAGTTTACAATTAATTTCAACCACAAATTTTATGGACCCACAACTTTTCAACCACACATTTCATCAACTTTTATCAAAATCTATTAAAAATCTTATTTTATTCCCCACCAAACAGGGTCTAAGAATATAAACCATAGGAATTGCATGATGGGCTGGAGGAGATTCCAAAATATGACTAGTACTTTTGGTTTAAAATACACCACTTAATTGGGGCTAGAACATTAATGCAGAAAGAAATCTAAATTCTCAGACCTGCTAGGGTTCAAGAACAACAGACCTCAATTGGCTTGCAGGGTTCAAGACAGACACCGACAGAGAGAGGGAGGGAAGCTAAATACGATGAAAAATTTTAGTAACTTATTATTTTATATCAATGGAAAAAGTAAATAATTTCATCAAGATTTTTTGATGAAAAATCTCAAACCAGTGATAAACAAGAAAACTTTTGAGTTCAAAGGCAACATATGCATTAACAGGTATAAAGATGAGATTAAAAAAAATAAAACTGATTTATAAGAAGCATAGATACTGGTGTAAGATGGCTATCTTAAATCCGTGAAACAATGAAAACAAATAAAGAGGTAATCAGCATTGTGTTTAATTCACATCTGCAGTTTATTCTCTCTTTTTTCTCCCATTCCAAGAAAAGAATATGTGAAAATTTTGCCCACAAGTCACATCCTTCCATACCAAAATAAACTGCCCCCAATTTCAGTTTCCAGCTATAAATAGTTCTTTGCACCCCCAACTGAGAGGAAACAAGATTATTCACTAGCTTCTGCAACTTTTGGAAGTCTCACATTAAGAAGGTCCATTAAGTAAACAGAAGAGATATTCAAGCATAAAAACTTACAACTTTGTTGAACTTTTCGATTGTTGCCAACGGAATAGTGCCAAGTCCTATGATGTGCCTAGATCCATCACTCTAGAAAAGGAAAGGTAAACAACATTAAACAACAACTTTGATTAAAACATAAAAGCTATGTTTATATTTCTGTAAATAGAGGACGACAAATATTTAGAGGGAAAGAAATTTGAGCAAACTAAAAAATACTGTTACTTAAAATAGTTGCTTCCCTTTACTTTATTTAACATTGCAACACATGGAACCAATATTATAAATTGTAGAATCAGACTTAAAATCGCTCCGAGCATGGATAAATAACCTTCCAAGCCAAGTGATTTTTACTTGTGACAACACAATCATGCAAATATGGATTAAAGTATGTCAATTAATTTGCATTTATGAATAAGCATGAACATTATTGTGACATAAATCAATCAGGGGAAAAAAAGATTACAGCTTACCAAAGAATTCATATCTGATTATCTAAGAGGAAAAGAACATCCGAACGGAAAAATGCCATGATAATTTTGTGCACAATAGATAGATAGCAAGCACAAGTTACTCAGACTATCTTGAGGTGGAACCAAGTTCAATTGCTAAGATAATAGACTTCGTTTAGTCCAATAGATTAGTTGCCAAGCACAAGTCACAGGCTCAGGGTTTGAGATAATTAATAATATAAAAATTACCTAGCTAGTTTTTTTTTAACTTCGATCTCTTGAAATTTAAATATTTATAATAATGAAACAAACAGATAAAAACATTAACGTATTCTGTGTCGTATAAATATTAAGAAAAAGGAAACTGCCAGATATTAGATGCACTTACTCACCAGGAAAAGAAGACGAAAGTTCGTAACAAACAATGTTCCTGCCTCATCAGTGTTCACAAGTACAACGCCATATCCCTGAAGGTAAAATTTTAACCACGGTTAGACTTAAACATTTTTGTATTTCAGATACAAATAGGAAGAAATAGAAAACAGTGAAGTATTAAATCATAAAGATACAGTCAGAAAAATAAGAGGAAGTTAAAAATTTCACCATCAATGCAGCAAGCCATGAGAAGATCAAAAAAAGAATATCTTAAGGGGTAAAACGTATTAGAACAACAATGAGATGTGGTCAAACCAAGAATTTCTTTATTCAGGTGGGAGAATTTTACCATGTCATACCAACTCATAAAGGAGACTAGAACAAAATCATTGTGGCATATGCAAAGATCAGAAAATTTGTCTCCGTAATAGTTCCATTCTGTTCTTTCCTAGACAAAGAAAACCTAAAAACTCATTGAATTTGCTTCCTCTCATCAGAGTCAGCCTAAACCGTTACCAACCTCGTTCACAAAATAATCCACACTAAACCCAAACATGAAATCCACCGTAGGATTAACATGAAAATTCTCACTGAACAATAAGAAGCTCGAAAAAAAAAAAATAATAATAATAATAAGAAGAAGAAGAAGAAGAAGAAGCAAAAATTTTAGATCCAAGTACCACCATGGATTTAGGTTGCATCTCTCTTACAAAATTACATTGCAACAAAAACTGTTCGAGATTTCAAGTAATTAATTAACATAATTAAGAAATTAGTATATGCCGCCTTACTTGAGACTTCATTCCATACCATTTTGAATTGATATATTCTGCTACTCTTAGCAACAGCAAGTTTCTCCAAATCAGTGGTGTATTCATTTTTTAATAACATGTTAATGGATTTAGATTGAAATCATGTTCAAAGATTACTATGATTTTGGACACATGAACAATGTAATCAGTGCAACTTGTGAAATGCTGGGAGACAACTATTAGCACGCAACATCAAATAGTTTGCTTGTTTCTTCAATGAGATCATGCAGTCTTTCAAAGATTTAGTAGGTAATTAGTTACACGTCTTTTAAATTTAGTTCCACTTCTATTGTCAATCTCTTAATTAATGCAGCATAGCGACCTTATTGCATAGCTACAATCATCAGAGGTAGCATGAGAGCAATAACAAATTTCCTATTAGAGAGTTTCGTATAAGGGAAGAGAGTCAAGTACAATGCTTCAGCAACAGCCGAAGGGCTATTAAATCTGATAACATTTTTCAAAGCTCAACCTGTTCCCTTACAATACAAACAAAAGCACACTAATACAACAATCTGATAACATTTTCCAAAACCGAACATTAATATTTGTTACGAATCCCTTTCTCACGTCCTGCCTCACAAAATTAGGGGGACTAAGATGATTTCTTTATGCCATATTTAATCATTAAGCATCTTAAGATACTTTACGCAATCATGAAGAGCGATGATTTATTTATACCATACTTAATCATTAAGCATCCTTAAGATACTTTTCGCAATCATAAAGAGCAACTACTGGCAACATCAACGTGTCCTTCCACAATTACTTCAAATTCAAGAAAGAAAGTCCCTTACTTTTAACATTCAATTTTCACACAAGTTTTGAATTTATTTTTCCCACATAAAACAGCTACGCCATCATTTCAGGAGTGCCCCATAACTATCCAAGAACTTATCAACAATAATTCTTGAAAATGCACAAATAAACGTACAAGTAAAAACAAATGCATGTATACACATCTCTAACCATTTACCTCCACAATGACTTCCTCGGCTTCCAGTAAGAAGTGCTGTAGTCCTTGTGGCACAGACCTTGATACCGGCTGCGAATTCAAGGAAATTTAACATATTCAAATTAATACATTTTTCAAGTAAATTCGATCTTCAACACTACCAATTGTATCTGTGTGCGACTATAACCCTATATAAAAGAGGGAATTCAGTAATTCACATCAATCTTGGTCCATTCAATGGCGTCCCAGCTACCGGCACCCTCGATCCTTTCCGACTCAGTGAGTCGGGAGTCGGTATCACGAAGCGAGGTTGATCTCATTGAGCGACTTCTCGGTATGTCCATTTTCGCGGCGACTCAACAGAGAGATTTTGGGGTTTTTTGGGTTATTGTTGATAATGAATTTCGATTTGTGTGTATTGTGATGAAGGAGATTTTGGAAAAGAATTTCTGTTTTGCGGGTTCGGTGAAAAACGTGATTAAGACAGGTGATGAGAAATTGGGAACAATATGACGTGGAGCCCAACCGACTGCGATTCTTTCTTTGCAGCTGGGTTGGGATGATCCGAATTCTTGGATTGTGTAATAATTTTCAAGAAAATGAATTATTACATTAGTATTCAAATAAAAAACTATTTGCATAGTCAAATTCAAATGCGGTTTGATACTTTTATCTCCCGAGAAATTCAACATCTTCACAAACATGAGTCGTCATTTTTAAATAAACTTGTTCTTATTTTAGATTTAGTCAAATATGCCTTTGAAATTTTTCTAGATAAACATAAATTTGGGAAATATATGTTCAGCATGTATTTTTAGAAAAATGCTAACTAGAGGTTGAAAAGTCACATTGTGTTATCCAAAATTCAGAAGGTAAGAATCCCACAGCTTAATTTCCATTTCCAACTTATCTAGCTTATAAGCTAGCGCCTATTTTTACCAAGCATGCTCATTGTAAAGTTCGACTTGTAACTCAATTTGAAATTACGGATATCATGATAAAGTATTGTAATCGTAAACTACGCTTAAAAAACGAAGTATGGTCTATAACAATGAGTTGACGAATTCTTATGTGCATTCTCGAGTCAAAGCCAACCTTAGAATTCGAACCACATTGGACAACAGCTATCAATAGCCATGGTTGACGTGTCTCGACACCGTTTCTAACCCTGTAAATATTTTCAAATGGTCGAGATCCTGACCATCAACATGATTAATCAAGAGGAAGGACAATCGTTACTCTGAATCATACGTTTATTGAGGTGGTTTTTCTCATTCTGCATAATCCCATGAAGAAAGAAAACATAATAAAACACTCAAGTTCGATTTCTTCGGTGGCAAGAGCAAAAATTCAAGATTCAAATGCTAGGAACGACCAAGAAATTGGTCTACGAGTTTAGTAAATTCCATAAAGGAAAAATACTTAACAAAGAGACGTCAAGATGTACTCTTTAAGCCACCTTTGACCTTCCCAAACATGCCATTACAAATTCTCCACCCGGATAGATCTTTTGCAAGCACAAGGATTTACAATTGACAATCAAAACCTTCAGAAAAGTAACAAAATTAACAGCATTACCTATTCTTGTTCAACAAATGATACTAATATGTAGCATCCATGACGAAACAGATTAAGCATAAGCAAGCAACATGCTACAAAAAGTTTAGCCCTATAGTAAATTCCAAAGACCAATATAGATATTTGGATTATAAATTACTTGGTAATTAGAAGTAGGGGAAACATTCATATCACCGGACGACAATATAACGCTCACCAACATATCAAACTCGAAAGAGCAAGCTGGAACAGGAAGCATCCAAATTCCAATGTGTGTGCTTCATGGAGGAAAAACCTTGATATGGTGCCTTGTATACAATACTTCATATACAACACACCTGTAGAATAACTGCTTAAACATAGTGAGGATAGCAAATCACAACCATTAAAACCAATACATGGCCAAAGAGAGAAGCTTGTCACCAACAGACATAAATCGAAGTTTTGATCCCAATGCTTTGTGCATACAAGAATCCCAACAAAAAGGTATCAGATATCCACCACCAAATAATCAATCGCTATTTGTTTCTGTATGTACAGAAGCCTCGTGAACAAGGCAGATGATTGATCCCTTCTCATATGACCCTGAATGGGAATTGATTAGGAATCTACTTCATAAAGAAAGAAAGCTCCTCTGCTGAACTGAACACGAGAAAATGAATGCTACTACCCACCAACAAATTTGTCAAATTTTCAACCAGTGGGATCATCCACCAGTAAATTGGCATTTACTTCTCTACTGAATCTCCACACATAGTTGAGACCAACAAGTAGCTCAATAATCGATTCTTCTGTCTTTTCCTGATTTGCAAAGTAGAGGGTTTGTACAAGAAGCACATTTGTTCGAGCAGCTAAGTTCTGGTGCTCAAAGCCCCGTTCCGACTGCCATTTTATCATGTTATGAGCAAGTGGAGCTAACCAATCTAGTATATCCGACATCGCCTGATTCCAATCTCCAGCACGAGCTGTATCATAAAAAGACAAAGACAGACTTTTAGTACATGGCTTTAGTCTAACCCTGAGACCCGCCCTGATGCTAGCAGGCAACATGTTGTAAAGGTCACTTCTTGCTTCATTACCAATCAAGTGAGGAGATGCCACCAATTTCTCAATTACAACGATAATATTTGCGTAGTGCAGTGCTAAGGCAGCTGCTCCAAGGGATTCCGGAAGGGCATTCAACAGCTGGTTTTGAGTGGAGTTTCCATGAGAATGTAGTTCTGTACTGACATCCTTAGTCACGTCAGGAACCTTAACATCAACGCCACTCATCATGCATTCACTTAGAGGTCCTGATGCAGTTAATCTATTTGGTTTTAAATATGGGATTTTCTGTTTTGAATTCGAAGATTTATCACGAACTGCCAAAATCTTGAGCTTTTGGTTGCTTTAGGCAGTGAGGCAGATTTTTCTGTTGACCTAACAAGAGGACCAGAATAAAAGCTACCAGCACCACGTTTTCCAGAGATGGGGCCTGATGCTGTAATTGAATTTCCAAGAGGGCCCGAGTGAAAATAGCTAACATTGTTTGCTCTTGAGATTGGACCAGACATAGAAATCGTGTTTCCTAATGAACCCGATGAATGCCTAGGGATGCTATTTTCGGAAGGGTGAACTGATGATCGCGTGAAGAGAATTGATTGGCTGTGACGACTATAATTAGAATCTGAAACTCCAGAATCTGTGACCCCCACGAATGCCATGTGATTAATTCCAAAAACATGTCCAAGCCTACCATATATAGTAAATACAGATCTAGCTAAAAGATGAATTGTGTAATCATAACTCCGATTCCAAAGAGAATTCTCCTTTAGATGCTTCACTTCCAGCTTCTTCCAGGCAACCTTCTTTTCATATTCAACAAAAGTAATGCCATCCGTGTCATCGTTACCCTTCATTCTCGTCAAAGTCTGCTCAAGATCCGCAAGTGTGTCCATTTCTTGATATAAATTTGCATTCTTGGCGATCAATCGCTCCATCTTTTTAGCTTTCTTGTCCATCTTATTCCACGTGAATTGCCAACCATATGTGTCAGCACCAATCTTTATCAAATCATCATAGGCTTGCTCAAAACTCCTTAACAGAGGATCGCTACATTGCTTGGACAGCCTCCCCACAGCTCGTGCCACTTTTCCTAAGTTCTCCATAATCTCTATACATATCAACCTCACAATGCGATCATCATCCTCCGACACAAGCTTTCTAATTCCCACTGAATTCGTTATCTCCTCCCTGAGTTTAGCAACTTGCTTATCAGTAAGCAACTGCCATAGGTGAAGCAGCTTAGACATCAAGCTTGCTGCTTCAAAAGCCAAAACCCCAATACGTGCATTTCTGGAATCAAAACCATGATTCTTTGAAGTTCTCCACAGACTGCGAAACCATGATTCTGCTACCATTTCAGCCTCTACAAAAATGCAAAACAATGATCTCTAAGGAAAGGTCCAAACAAATGCTCTTGATTTTCAAGTGAGAGAAAAATAGTACAAAAAGCGTAGCTGCAAAACTAGTAAAATTTATTTGCAAAAAAGCTCAAGTAAATAGAATTAGCTTTGTGCCCGAATCGGATAGTTTCAAGCAGGGATAAAAATTAAGACGAAAATAACTTTGGTAAGATGTAGCGACAATCTTCTCTAAGTTAAGCAAATTTATCTAAGGCTTAAATAGCTTAAAACCATATAAAGATGTGTGGCACCTTGTTTATAAAAAACATTTTCTCCTTCCTAAGATTCCATTTTTTTTCACTTTTTATTTGCCTTTTCAGTTGGTCCCCAAAATATCTGTTGAAATATATTCCCACAAAGCAACTATGCATCAAACTGTTGCTATAATCAATTTCTTGCTTATTTTGCATATCAAAATTCGATATCCCTCTCCATTTACTGGTTATAAACTATAGAATATTGCGAAAAAAAAGGTAAAAAAAATAAACAATCATTAAAGGAGAAAGTTTGAAAAAATAAAAAATAAACATCGATATGGGGAAAAACCGGAACTAATATCAAATAATCGAAGTAACATTAAAAAAAAATTGAAAAATAACTATTGCAAAAAAATTAACAGAACAAGAAATTCTTCAAAATATTGGTTAGTACTTTTGCCTAATCAAATTTCCATAAGCAGACTATTTTCCTTTTTTTCCCACTTCGAATACTTCCAACTATAAAAACAGGAAAAGCAGGGAAGAAACAAACAAGTTCAAGCTAGAGCTTTCTGCACGGACAAACAGAGAGAAATTATGATAAAAGGACAAACAAAGACAAATTATAATAAGAAAGACCGGCACTCACATATTATTCTTTGGGTTGAAAAAAGAAACGGACCACGAAATGAATCTCCTTAGAATCAACGGGAATCACGAAGTTCTGCGTAAGCTATGGGTTTGTAGAAAGAGAATAAAAGAAGAAAAGAGAGTAGAAAGTTGCAGTGGAAAGCAGAAAACTGAGAAAGGGTCACATGCACAGAAAGAAGCCGAAATTGTAGAAAAGTTTGAAACCGAGTAGAATTTATTTTGCACATCGACCCCTTTTGTTCATAAGTAATTTAAGCCCCGTTTGATCCCCATTAAATTTAATTATATTACATTTTATTTTTTTCTCTCATATTTTTAATTACACAATCTTCCATAAAATAATATTACACGTAAATCGAAAACTTTTCTTTTTCAACCACTCATTTTTCTAAAAAAAATTATTCCCCAAATTTTCATTTTCAGGTAATGGGGGTCAAACGGGGGTTAAAAATAAGTAGTCTTATAAGCTCTAAGCTGCAAAATAATATATGAATGTGAGTAATACACAGGATAGAAGATGGCCTAAAAAATTTACATCACCACTTATAAATTTATTTGTCAATGGTTGATGTGGAAAGATTTTATTAAATCAAAATCTCATCAACCAATAAAAAGAACAAACATTTTTACTTTCATTTTATTATGCATAAATTATTTCGTTCCTTTAGATTCGTACAAATTTTAAAAGTTGAAAATTGTCGATTGTTGTCCAATATTTATTTTTAAACTGTCAAACTGAGTATGGGAACAAACGGGGTGGTGAAGATGAAAAATTAAATATGACAAATATTTGACACTTATGGACACATTGTGGCTTATGTTTTTGCATACAAATGCAATTATAAATTTTGATACTCTTTAGAAAGTAATTTTAGACTAGGGACATCAATTTAGCTTGTCAACTCTGACCGTCCGTGACTCGGTCCGTAAAAAGCCCGAGCCACGGATCGGCTTGTTTCGGGGGTATTTTCAAGGCATTACAAGTGGAGTCTTAAAAATTAAAAAAGTACATATAGCATGTAACAGCAGCTGCCTATATTATACTGTAGGTAGCTACTTGAGCCTTAAGTAGCCTCGATTTTTTTACCTAATATCGGCTCGGGCCAAAAAAGTTCGAACCATTTTTATTCGAACGAAACCGAGTTCTTCAAATTTCGTTTCAACTCAACTTATTAAAATCTCCACTTTAGAAACGAATATAAGATTTATTAGTGGCCAGCAATAAAATTGAACAACACTTGTATAGGTGAGTATGACAAGTGTTTTTTGCATGCGGATCCAATTATAAGTTTCTATTGTTTCACAAGAGAAACTTTAGACATGAATTCATTAAGATGAAATTAAATAATTTTCAATGAAAATAAAAATTATTCACGACTATTTGTTCTTTCTCAATTATTTAATGGTTCAAATTTGATTAAATGAAAAGTTAATGAAGCTAATAGCATTCTTGATTATGGTATTTATAAGTTATGTATCATATTAAATATGTATGGATCAAACGAAATTTTTAAATAAAAATATGCTTAACGGCTTTAAGGAATTGAGGGGTAATTCCAAAAGGTAAGAGAATCTTAGGGGCATGAGCAGAAATATGATCAATAAATCTTTTTATAGACGTATTTGACCCCAGCGTCTAATCGAAATGACTGGTTCAAACTTGATCCCAGCAGCCAATTACCCTTCATCCGGCCGGGTTTTAAACAAAACTATAGGATTTTATTTTTTTATAAAAAAAATTAGTGTTTGGTTCAACTAAAAAATTAATTAAAATTTAAGTTAAAATCAACAATTAATTTTAATAGAAAATTTCATTAAATTTGAAAAAAAAAAAAAAAAAACCTGAAAAATGGATAATTTTGGCGAGTTAATGGTACAATTAAATACTTGATAGTCTAATTTAATAGATGATTTATTTACAGTTGTCAATGTATAATACAATTAATGGTTGAGAAGATTATTACGTTTAAACCTACTTACATTAGTTGTGCCCTATTAAATATTTTTCTTGTAGACTTTAATTAATGCATTATTTAAGATTAAGCTCATGTTTGGCCACATTCTTTAAAATTATTTTTTTCTCTAATTCATTTTCTATCGCATTTGACCCATAATCAATGTTTTAAAAAATAAGTCTAGGCATCCGGGCAAAGTGTTTTACCTTGACATTAAATGCGAATTAAACGGTCAAATATCGCTTCTTGGCGTGTTTTGGCGCTCTTTATTAACATTTTTTATTTTCCTCCTTTTTTTCAAAAATCTTTTATTTAACTTAGTTTATTAACTTTTTTTTTTTTAAATAGTTATTTGACTTTAGTTTCAAACTTTTAAATGACTTTATCAGTAATAAAAGACAAAAATAACTTTATTCAAGAAAAAATTAGACAATATTTAAGTTACGGGGTTATCTATATTATATAATTATGATTTTGAAACTTATCGTTTTGTTAGAAACTTAAAAAATATAGATGAAGTTCCTACAAATTTGTTAAATAGGATTTGTCTAGTTGAAAGTTAAAATTATGAAGTATAATCTAGATTTTGTATTTCGAATACTTGAAAATTGTATAATTGACTAATTGTAGGAATTATTATGTAATATAGTATTTTATAATTTTAAATGTTAGATATGTATTAGTTTAATTATTAAATGATTTCTAGAATGATTAAATATTTAAATTAATAGAAAAAATAAATAACATTTTTCACTCGTAGGTCTCTCTTTAAGCTTTTCAACCATGGAAGGATAGTATAAAATCTACTTCTTCAGATAGTCATAGTATAGCAAAACTAACAATTAGTACGATACAATTTTTTATTTTATTTTTTTACATACAGATCACGAGGATTATATTCAAAACATGTTTTTTATCTTATATCTTAACAAGATAAAATATAGGTTCTATTTACCTCCAAATCTATTGGGACCTAGGACGTTCATCTTTTCTCTTCTTCACGTGCAATTTACATGCGCACTTGAAATACACATATTAGAGGACAAGGTCGATTGAAGTACCGCTTTAGAATTTTCAACTAGGACACTGTCCATTGATTTAAATTAAGTAGATGATTTATTTTATCTAATTAAGTAAATTCTTAATCAAATAAATTTGCTCAGCAGTTAAGTATGGAATTCGACCTACTTATTAATGCATGCTATGTTTTTGAATAAGCAAAAATAAAACATTGAAAAATTATAAATAAATATTTGTCCTTAGCTTAGAGTGGCAATACGTCCATTCACCTACAAATCACTCCAATTGCCCTCAAACTATAAAGAATCATTAGAACCATTCCGATGACCTTGGAATTTTCAAAATAATCCATCATCATGTAACTTATTCCCCGGTGGGACTTGGAGGGTTTTGGATATGTTCTTGTCTAAGAAAACGTTTTTGATCCTTAACATGGAAATAATTTATTTGACAAGCCACTGAACTTGAATTAAAGTTATGTTTTCAATATAGTAAAATTGTTTTCTTATTGTGGCATATTCGAATCTCCGATATTGTTGTCATTTATTTTTGCATGTCAACCTACATTGCTAGTCCCTTGGCTCCTCATTATGCACAGCTAATTGAAGTTTTGTGGATCAGTTACATAATTTTCTGTATTTTTCGGAGTTCATGGTTAAAAGAAGAAATTTTCTCCCTTGATCAGATCATATTTTTAAGGATGATTTATAAACTCGATTATAGTCAAACAATCGATTTCATTACTGGTCCGAAAGAAAGATCGTCTTCCTTGGCTAAGAACTTATAGTGCATCTCATCGGAGTTGAGTTCTCTTAGTCGGGGTGAAATAATGAAGATAGAGAATAGTGGTGTCATCGAGTCAAGTCGAGCTGAGTTGGTCGCGAGCCAAAACTCAAGGCTCAGACTCAACTCGACTAAAATGGTCCGAACTTTTTTATGAGCTCGAGCCGAGCAAAAGCTCGACCAAAAAATCAAGACTCGGGCCTTATTGAGCAGAGCTGGGAAAGCTTTTTTTTTTTTTAGGCAATAGGTTGCTGCGTTTAAACCTTTTTTGTTCTTAAAAATAAGCCCATGAGCCCGAGTCGGCGGGCCAGCTCGGGCTTGACCCGGCACCCCAAGATGAGGCTTGGATGGAGACTCGAGCCGAGCCACCTTGAGCATTTTCCGGGCGAGCCACGGGTGGCCCAAGCCCTGTGGCTCACCCGATTTCCACCCTAATAGAGATAGAACTTAAATAAAATTTTAAATTAGAGTTCAATTCAAATTATGTTTTCAAATTAGATTATTGTATTAGTTTTAATAATGCGATAAAGTTCTAGTTTACTAAATATTCTTTTAATTTTAGATTATTTGCTCTATATAAAAAGGACTTATTTGTTGTAATAGGTTCCATTCAATTACCATAAGGGTGTGTTTGATTGGCTTTGTTTTTCATAAAAAAATATTTTTTCACACAAGTTCCTATTTTTTTGGGGTTTTTGATGAAAAATATTTTTCAAAAGTTGGCTATATGACCATATTTTCTTTATAAAAAATATATATATTTTCTTTAGAAAAGGAAGGTTTTTATTTTCCTGACAATTCACTCTTTCCTTCTCTCTCATATACCCCCTCTCTTTTCCATTTACCTAACAATAAAAAAAATGACAAATATAACATTTTTAGGTCGAAAATAAAATCAATAAAACACATTTAATTGAAATTTTTCATGCAAATAATTTCTAGACAATTCAATTGACATTTAATTGTGGTTATTTGATCGATTGAATATGCACAAATCGGATTTTTCGAGGAACGTACTAAGAGAGAATTTGATTTGATTAGACAATGTGTGATTGGTAAACAATGATCAAATTTTCAGAAAACATTAAGCAGCAATACTATTTGATTCAAATATTATGTTTGGTTCAAATTATCAATGTGCACAAGTAGGGCAGGTCTTCTGGCCAGGCAAATGAGGTCTGTGCCTCAGGCCCAAAACCATAGGGAGCCTATTTTAGTCCAAAAGTTTTTTTTTTTAAATATTAAAAGAAGGAAAATGAAAATAATTTTTTTCATTAATTATGAGATGATTGAGATATTTACTTGTTGTTTTAATATTAAATTTTAAGTTAACAATATGTTGCATAATATACCGTTGAATTTTGTATTTACGTTGATTTTGGGAGGCCTAATTTTTGGACTTTGTCTCGAACCCCGACAATCACATGACCGGTCCTATGCACAAGTAGCATTTTGGAGTAGATACACGTCCCGGACTATTCATAGAATGTGAGAAGCTAATAATTACTCCCTAAATACAAAAGTTACATTAAGTTAAAGTTAATTCCCAATGTTGATTGTGCAACTTACCAAGAACATTAACCTCCATAAGGTATTCTACTAATAAGTACGTGATGTTTACAGACGGGGAAGAGTCAAAAACTTACCAAGAAACTGTGTAACATGAGCATAGAAGAGACAATGAATTAAAGTCATGCAAAAAGAGATGAAATCCTTGCGCGAGAACCACGCGTATGACTTTGTAAAGTTATCTCAAGGAAATAAAGTTTCAAAATGGGTTTACAGATTGAATATTGAGAATAATAGTTCACAAGCAAGATATAAAGATAGACTAGTAGTGAAATGATTCGTAAGAAGAAAGATGTTGACTTTAAAGAAATATTTTCTTATGTGGTGAAAATGTTGTTCATCAAAGTTTCTCTTGGTTCAGTTGGCCTCTTGAATTTGGATATTGAGCAACTTCGATATGAAACTATGTTTTTCCTTGGTGATTTTGAAGAAGAGACTTATATGAAGCAGTCACAAAAGTTAAAGTTAAGGGAAAAGAGCATTTCAGTCTTGTTTGAGCCCCATTCTTCTAAAAATTCATTTTTTTTCAAAATTCATTTTCAATCATATATTTTTCAATAAAATATATTACATGCAAATTGAAAACTTTTCCTTAATTTTTTAATCATATATTCTCCATCAATTTACTATTCAAAACGCATTATTTCCTCCAAAATGGGGCTCAAACACACATGTAAACTTGGGGGGAAAAACTGTACGGCTCAAGTAAGCATCAAGACATTGGTATAAGAAGTTTAACAGTTTCATGATAACCCATGGGTATAATATATTTCAAATTAAGTGAAGCTCAATATCCGATATGGTTATTTTCTACCTTTTTTAAGATGCAATATGGCATATGGATTTTAAATTCAATTGACGATTAACTTGGTTCCACCAAATATAGTTGCATTTTAATTTTCTATCGAGATGTTGTCTACGATTTTCAAATTAAATCACTAATAAATTTTGGAACCACTAAATAGCAACTAAATTAGAGTACCGCGTTTGATTATGATACGTCTATTGATTTTAAATTAAATTGGTGGTTTATTTTGTCTAATCAAATGAGTCTTGACTAAATAGGTTTGCAAGAAAGAAAGCCAGCCTGTATTTTATTTATTGCGTGTGTTACGTGAAGCAATGGCACAATACACAAATATGACTACATCATTAAGATTATGAACTTCTTCTTCTTCTTCTTCTTTTTGAAACTAAATATTATAAACTTCTGGCAGAACTCAAAATTAAAATTAAATCCAATGTAATAAAATAATATTAAATTAAAATATAGTCGTACATTTATATTTATATTTTGAGAAGTTGGTCAACATTTCAGATTGATATGTATGTGTATTTGAAATAGGAACCATCTAAGGTTAAATTACACTTTCTTATTTTATCCTATCTTTCTTAAGTCAATAACCTATTAAGATCAATACTTAATATGGTTATTTTTTACTTTCCCAATGTGAAGTCACCTATAGACAATGAATTAAGTTAACGATTGGTCCCACTAGATAAAGATGTAGTTACATAGTTACGTTTTACTTTCTGTTAAGATTTTTTCTACGACTTTCAAATTAAATCACTTATAAATTTTTTGCCCCACTCGATAACGACTCAATTAAAAAATTACATTATAGTTTTCTGTTAAGATATCTTCTATTGCTTTCAAATTAGTTCGGCGAGCGATTTTATCTAATCAAACAAAGTCTTAAATAGATAGATATGTTGAGTAGTCTGGTATGTAGTTCGACCTTTTTTTAGTTAGCATAACACCTACACACTAGTTTGGGCGAAAAAGAGACATTGGACTCCCAGTTGTCATTGTAGAAGGCTTCACGTCAATCACATCTCACGTGACTCCATATAGTCAAAATGCAACTTGATATGGTTATACTAAGAGCATGTTTGGTAGGGATTAAAAGTCAATTAAAATTCTTTTTTTTTTATTGTTATTTCACTATTCCAATTATCATTTTTGAATTTTTTTCTCATAGAGAGGACCCACTTTATCTTTAACGATCAAAAAGTCAATTAACAAAATCTCCACCAAACAAGCATTAAAACTATCATATTCTGAATATCGTCCTGTAAATTAATTACTTATTAAAGTTCAATGCTTAGTATGGTTTTTTTTTGGGTGCAATGTCGTCTATAAATTTTAAATTTAGTGCTCGATCCTTTCAAATAAAGATTTGAGTAGATATTTATGTTTTAAATTTCTATTGAGATATTCTCAATGACTTCGTCCTTGTTTGGCTTCTATTAAAATTGTAATTTATTTATTTTTCTCTTCTTGTCAATTATAAATTTTTTAATAAATTAGTATCATACATAGTACCAAAATATTTTTTTCTTTTTAATTATAAATTTTTAAAAAATACGCTATTTCAATCATTAAAATTTCAAATTACGAGATCCAATTGAATCACTTATAAAATTTGGACCCACTAGATATCGACTTAATTAATAATGAATTCATCTCATCAGAAAAGAAGTACGGAAGTCAACCCATTTTTAGCTAGTCAACGGCCCAACACTAATAATCATATGTTTCAGCGCCAGTTTTGGCACAAATGGGTTTCGCTTCGTTAACCTAGTACGAAAAGTCACGTGCCTAGGATTCCACGCACGCTTTACACGCCACATGATTTTGGACAATAAATTAAAATGACAAAACTACCCTTCATTTTGCTTTCAAGCTTTTCTCTGTCATTTTTATTAATGTTACATTTATTATTTAACATATTTTTTAATTTTAATTTTAACTTTACAAAAAAAAGGTTGAACCTCAACCTTAAGGGCCCCCACCATCCCGTCCTTAAAGTATCGTGAGGGAGGTAAATTGCGGAATGTGCCTCAACAGGTCAGAGAACAAGAGATTGCCTGTACACTGGTGCCCACAAAGAATCCAATTTTATATCTCAGAAATCAAACTATCATGCTGCAACTGTCAGTAAAGTTGAGACTACTCCACTCCTATCATTTACACCTTTCACAAACACTTGTGATAATCTACTTATTTACTTGCCAAATCCCTCTCATTCTCTCCATTAATGCATCCAAAGTGATGAATAAAAATTTTGATCTTTAATAGATTTTAATAAAGTTGTTGAAATGTATAGTTGAAAAGTCATAAATCCAATAAAATGTGTAATTGAAATTAATTATTGACTTTAACTTACATTTTATCAACTATTTTAGTAAAATCAAATGGGTTCTAAATTAATAATACATTTTATAAAAATAACAATTTTTCAACTACTCATTACATTAATTTCTATCAAATTCTACTAAAAATCTAATTTTTTTTTTATAAAATTAAACTGGGGCTAAAAGCCATGTGGTTTCACTATTAGAGGAAGGGGATTACGAATTACTTATCGACAAGGCAATTCATGATTATTGGTGAAACTATCATTAAAAAAATAAAATAAAATAAAATTGACTGATGATATCTCTTTTTGAGGAAATTAGACAAGACTCATCCTATGAAGTCCAAATGCGTAAAGTATGCGTTCTATGGTAAAAGTCTAAACGTGCAAACCAGCATTGATGGTGAAAGTTCGTGTTTGCCATTGTCAAAAATCATGTTTTATTATTGTACTAATCAATATCAATTTTGCTACAAGTACAGAAAAAATTGACATAATTTTTACAGAGAAACACTTGACAAATTTTCATTGATTTTTGACACAACAAACACAGAAATTGTACCATATAGATGCTGCCAACATAGCACCTGTATCATTTTTGTCAATAATTCCCCGTACCTATGGAATTATTCTTTGCGCTTATAATAGGAGAAAGAAAAGAGAAAATCTAATAAAGAATTCATTTATAATTATTTTATGCTATTAAAAGGTAATCCATAAGAATTTTTTTTTTTTTAGTGAGTATGTCCAGTCAACAATATCTAGAGATTAGAATATTTGCCTATTTCAAAAATTACGTACCATGAACAATAATATCAAAAACAAATCTTCAATAATTAACTCCACTCACGAAATAAAGCAGTTATGCTATTAGCTATTCTGTTGATTCTTCTCCAAATAGGAACCACCGATTTATAAAATTGTTAAAATATTTTATCACAAAAAAAAAAAATCATAATTACAATACTTGAATGATAATATCAGCAATGGATCTTCACAACTCAGTTCGACGCATGAAATGAAGCATTTATCTATCAAAATTGAAGAACAATGCATTTACAACGGATCTTCATGACTATTGGACGTGATACACAATAATCCATATCCATAATAATTTGCGTTGTCTTTTGTCAAGCATTTATTATTGATTCTATCATATTTTGTCATAACATGCGAATTACAAGCCCCATCCTTTGAAATTTATAGTTTCAGGGACCATCTTCGAAACATTCTTTATCTCGACAAGATTAAATATAGGTTTTATCTCAATAAGATTATAAATAGATTATAAAGTGAGGACGTAATAGTTCATGCTAATTTTATGATTGAATCATTTTTGCCTTTGCTATAAATCACTAAATTACATAAAATTATGTCTACATTTTTTTTTTTTTTTTTACTGAAATAATACATTTTTCATGCTAAAGGAAGGAATGAGAAAATCTTAGAATTCCGTTTTTATTTTGTACAATTAAAAATATAATCATCATTAATTTTACTTAGCAAGTTGTCACTCAGACCCAGAGTTCATTACTAATTATGAAATTATCGTTTGTATAACCATGCAATTTATAAGTCATTCCGCCGAAAATACTGTGTTGATTTAATTAAATAAACCCTACTTATCATATTCATACTATTGGAAAATTAACAATTGGTATGGCACTTTTTTTACATGTCAAAAGGGCTATATTCAAAACATTCTTCATCTCAACAAGATTAAATATAGGTTCTATTGACCCCCGAATTTATTTGGGGTCCACGACTTTAACAAATCATGTCTTCTCTCCTCCATGTGCAATTTACATGTACACTTGGAATGCACATGTTAGAAGCCAATTGTTGAAACCTCTCGAGCAAAAGGGTAGGGGAGATCACTATTGTACGTGCTTTAACGTTCAAGTCCATTTATGGACAGGAGAATATATATGATGCAAGAGTGACATTAATGAAGAATTGCTTGAGCAGGGTTTAGATTATAGAGAGTGAATACCAAATCCTAGTTATACTAATACTGTCAAGTATTGAGTATTTATAGGCAAGAGATTTGAACTGAGACATTCTAGATGTTTTGACAAGTTATTTCATCCCACCAGTTCACTAGTCAAACTTATTGATATTACTCTATCGCATTCTAAATATCATAGGCCTACGACCCCACACATTTCTGGGCAAAAAGAGAGATTTTTTCCTAACCGACACCACATATGTTACTTCAATCACATCTCATTTGATCAACTAAAGGTTAGAATTTTTTTCATTCACCTTGAAGACAAAAGGTGATGAATCTATAGTGTAAAGTAACCTCAGAGGCATTGCACCATACTCTCAACACCTGAGAAATTGGTGATCGGTGAGGTGGTTTAATGTTTACTCGTCGCTTTGGAAGTGATGGTCGACAAGGTAAGGAATCAACATCATCACCTCGATTACAATATCCTCAAATAGGTGGCACTTCCATGGCATTTTTGCTAGACTAGCAATCACGTTGATATTCAACCATGTTAATCACTTCATCTATTAAGCACATCCCACACCATCTATAAACATTGACATCCATTGCCCTCAAATATACTGCGGTATGGAAACTTTGAAGTACATCCAGTAGATTAGGAAAGTGCTTACTAATTCTATAAGACAATGACAATATCATATCATAAAGAGTTATTTCATGGACCAGTATAGCATATTGAATCATTCACCTATTTCAAAATTAATATCAACAACGTATCTTCACAACTATATACCTCATATGCTAGCATCACAAACATCGAGTACAACATTAATAATTATTAATGGCAAATCTACTCGACCACAATTATCTATATACTCAAAAAATCGTTATATTATCTCTATCATCAATTAAATTAAATTCGAAATTTTATAAACTAAAAATGAGCTTTGCCCTAACGAGTTAACGACTGTTGACCATAAAAGTTTTACGGTGTGACAAATTCGCTACATACTTCAAAATAATTAAAATAGTCAATTATTTCAACAAGTACGGATGTTCAAGATTACATACTCTGAATAACAATGTCAACAACATATCCTCACAACTCACAATATAGAGCAATCACTGCAATTATTTACCACAAAAAACAATGTAAAAATCCAAACGACAACATCAACAACAAATTCTCACAATCAATTCGATATATAATATAAAGTTATTGCAATATTTCACTCAAAAAATAATAATAATAAACACCAATTAAAGAACCTGAATAATAGTATCAATAAAGGATGTTCACAACTCAGTCAAATACACAATATAAAGCAATTACTTCAATATTTCATCATAGCAAAAAACCACAATTATATAAATTGACCAACAATAAAATCGGATCTTCGGAACTCAACCACCGATTACACTATAAAAATAACCAAATTATTGCGATATTTTACTACTGAACGCCGATTAAAATAGATCTTCAAAACTCAACTACTAATTACACTGAGCAATTATTGTGAAATTTTACTACAGATAAAAAAAAAAAAGCATAATATTTCATTTCCATTCTTTAAATCAAACTCAAATTCTGTAATTTAGATGCAAGTTTGGCTTGATTGTATTATTAACCATAGGGAGAGTGCTCTTATTGCAAAAATTCTAACCCGCCTAACCCATGCACACTCCATCTGTGCGTATAAAGTCTGTCCTACTGTGCATTTTGTTTATTACCCCTGACTCTCTCTCTCTCTCTCTCTCTCTCTCTCTCACACATTAAAAACTCTCTATCTCTCTCTCTCTAAAACTTTCTCTCTTCTCTCTCTAAAATTTTCCTGTTTTAACGAAGCTGACTTGTCTCTCCGGCATTGACTGGTTCCAAAGCATATAACTCCGGCTATATGTATAAGAGCTATATTTAGAGATCGGTGAGTTTAACATACCTGATGAATTTTAAATTTTTTTTCCATTTTTTGTGATGCATTTTAATCTCAATTAAAAGGTTTTAATTTTGATTTTTGACTGTACACGTATCTGTGGGTGATTACATTTTTCAAAGAGAATCTCTGTAAAGATATTGTGCAATTTTATTCACCTGGGTACATTTTAATTTCCTTCATTTAAATTTGGAATTAAATCCTCCAATTCATTCTGATTCACCCGTACTATTTTTTTCTGATTTTCTGCTTTTAATTCTTTGTTTCCGTTTTCATTTCCTTTTATTAATTTTGGTACTTTTGTGAGGTGCATTTGCTAATAAGCAAAGAGAATTATCTGGGACTGTAAAACTTGGAATTCACGTGCACAGAGATGCGCACACAGGTGCAAATAAGCGCGTGTTTATAGAGAGAAAATTTTGGTTTTAGGAATGCCTTTTTTTCTCATGTAAATCTGACAAATTTGATGAAAGTGATAAAGTTGTTTTGGTATGTTCGCCAGGTAGGTTGCAGAATGCAGAATTTGGGAGTAAAAATTTTATGTATTGAGAATTAAGGTGATACGCATAGGACACTGGAATTGGGCTTACAGGAATTTTTGAGGATATGAGCCTGGGGAGGGGATTTTCCATTCCCCGGGATAAGGGAGTCATTCAGAATGGGGATCCTTGTATTCCTTTGACACCTGATAAGCCAATTCTAAAGAGATCTGAAATGCAGCCGGGAAGTACAAATTGGCAGGATCTGCTTGGAATGTACACTGGGTTTTTACAGGACGAGACCTGTAATGGGGCTCAACAGACTTTCACACGTCCTGGATTTGTAGGTCAGAATCAAGGGGAATTTAAAAATAGAGATGTTGGTCCAATTCGGGAGTTCAGAAGCTTCAATCAAAATTCTGGAAATGGTGGTTCCTATATACAAAATTTAACTCCAACTGGACTCTTAGGTCATCAGAATCATGGGCAACATAGCAATAGAGATGTTGCTCTGACTGAGAAATTTGGAAGCTTCAATCAACATGCTAGGCCCTATGTTAAACATTCAGGGAATGATATTCCTCAGAAGGTTAATTCATTGGTAGAATTACTGGGGACGAAGAATGCTGTGGTTACACCCCCTAGAGTCGAAACAGCAAACAGAAATTTTGTTGTGGACAAGACTATCCTCAGTCCACATTCTCAAGTCTTAACCAACCGGACAGGGTACAAGTACAATAGTTCTACATTCCAGCAGAACCACACTCTGTACGTAAATAAAGATGTTGGTAGTTACAGCCTACAGCAAATACCAACGGGTAAGTTAATTATTCTTAAGATAAATTTTCAATAGCTGCAATTTCAGTCATTTGACTTGTTTCTTTCAATGGCTGCCTAATTCATGCTGAAGATTTACAGATGAAGTCTTTAGTCTCAATGCTATTAAAGAATAACTTCTACAAAATTTTAAATGATTAAAGTCTTACTGTATGCAATTTCAAATAACTAAAACATCATCAAATTTTAGTATTTAGGAGAACCAAATCATTCAGCAAAACTTCGCCAGCATTTCTTGAATATCCGTAGTACATCATCTAGGAGGAAGTAATGTATTTCAATCTTCATGTGTACTAAAAACAAATAGGTTCATTTTCATGTGATCGATGACGTATATCCATTCATTTCCCGTGTTTTATGCATCCCTGTTTCACGCAATCAACATTATATCAACTGGGTGTAAAATACAAGTTCCATATTTTAATCTTCATGTGTATCCAAAAAAGATTGATTCATTTTCACGTGATCGCTGACATATGCCCATTTACTTTCACATTTTCATGCATATCTTTCACGTGATCAGTAACATCGCTCAACTTTTAAATAATTTTGGAAATTTTTTTTATGTAAATCCCAGTTTCCTATCATTACTAATTGTAGATCTTGACTTATAATTCTTATCCATAGGTGTAAGTCTAGGACGGACAAGTGTTATTGGAGTTTCACATAGACATACATATGAACCAAGATATGTTGTTACAATTTTATCATGACTTGACGATTATGATGTTGCATTTTGACAGATGGTAATTACCGATCCAATTATAATCTGAACTTACCAACACCTAGAACAGAAGCTGGTGCATCCACAAGGACAGTAAGGCTCTTCCAATTGGGACCAGTAACACCGGATCAGCAAAACAAATCAAAGAACTTCCAGCCCACTGAAGCACCACAATGGTCGATGGACAAACTCCCAATTCAAGAAAATGATGATCCAAAGAATGTAGTCTTTGCCGAGAAACAATCTAATCAATTATTGCAGAACGTTGTGGACGAATCTACAGTCATATTGAAATTGCCAAAGGAGAAGAGCATTTCTGATAATGGAAGTCATGTAATCTTATCTCGACCACCTGAAATTGTAGACAAACAATCTAATCAAACAATGCAGAACATTGTGGACGAATCTACTTCCATATTGCAATTGCCAAAGGAAAAAAATGTTTTTGATGACGGAAATTATGAAGGAATTGATCTGAACAAGACACCACAGCAGAAACCACCCAGAAGAAGAAAACATCGACCAAAAGTAGTTGTGGAAGAGAAACCCAAAAAGACACCAAAGCCTGCTACTCCAAAAAATAATAGCTCCGATGGAATTCCTTCAGGAAAAAGGAAGTATGTACGCAAAAAGGACGTTAAAACCTCCACAACTCAACTGGCTGTTGTAGTGAATGAGGTTGGAGTCTCTAACATGAACTCTGCAGCAAAATCATGCAGGAGAATGATAAACTTTGACTTGGAAAATGGAGCAGAAAAGGAAAGTGAGGCCAGAGCAATTGGTGACCTAGCAGAGATAAATGAAAAGAAAAAGATGTCTTTTTCTTTGAACTTAAATTCTCACAATGCAGAAGGGCATACAGGATTCAACGGGGAATCTACAACATCTTCAGTGAAGGAATGGCATCAAAACTTACATAACATAGAGAAACAACAAACAGAGAATTTATGCATTTTTGACAATTCAGGAAATCACACCCCGCTTCAATTATCATTGCCATTTCCAACTTCAGCACCACCGTCTACAAATCATACTTTAAATGTCATAGCAAGGAATTTGAGTATGCGAAATGCCAATACAAACCAAAGGGACAGCCTGAATTGGTACTGTCAGGTTGATCCTCATGTCGGTGGAGGACACCTACCCCAGTTTGCCATTCAAACACACACCAATGAAACAAAGGTAGATGGAAGAAGGCAACCAATGTTGCAGGCTGGGACTCAACTTCTGGACGATTTGGTGAACGTCATTGACAGGCAGCAATCCAAGAGAGAATATTCCCACACTAAGTTGTCACAGCCCGACACTTCTGCAATGATGGGCTCTCAACTATTGTACCAGAGAGTTCCTAAGACAGGCTATTATGCCAGTGAGAGCAACAGATTATGGCAAGATGGTTTAGAAACTAGTAAGAGAAAGAAGGTTGAGGATAAATTTCATGTAACCTCATCAAGCACGCCTTCTAGCATAACTGTTGAATATTGCTCAAGACAAGTTGAAGGAAGAGGCACAAATGGTTTCAGTGCAAACAAATCTACTTTGCACCTAAATGGTGGATTACCATATTCTGACTTTGAAGGACGGAGCAACTTCAGGAAGCCAAATAATGAAGCCAACAAGGTCACCCAAGATTGGTACATGAACCCCACAAATTTGCAAAATGAATTTCAGCAGCAACTGACTTCGTCTCGAGTGCATTCACATGCAGAACAAATTGTGCAGAAGGTCACTTTTCCCACTAATAAAGCCCAAAGCACCAACTCCCTTGCTGCAATTTTTTGGAATCAGGAGTCTTCATCTCAAAGAGACCCTAAAATAACTCAAGGAAATGAAATAATAAATTCTTCTATTCGTGTTTCGGTAAAAGGACAGACAGCTAGACTGAAATCATTCAATCAAGCACTCAATATGGAGAAAGTTATCGGTAAAGAGAACAAGACAAGAGGTTACAAAGGTCTCCCCAAAAACGTCATAGGTACCCATCTGTTCATCAAGTTATGCTGTCAGCATCGACTTATATTTGTTGTTTAGAAATTTTAAGCAGTTTTACTGTTTTTTGTGCAGGCTCACTAGGAGATGGCAGACATTTATTTTCAGTTGATGATATTATAGATCGTTTAAAATCTATGAGCATCAAGAGTAGTGGAAAGGAAATTTTTGGGGAGCAGCAAGGTGCACTTGTTCCGTATAAGCAAGATGGAGCCATTGTTCTGTATGAAGAATTTGATCCAATAAAAAAACGACGGCCACGACCTAAAGTAGATCTAGATCCCGAGACTAATAGACTATGGAATCTTTTGATGGGTAAGGAAGGAAGCGAAAGCACAGAAACGATGGATCAGAATAAAGAGAAGTGGTGGGAAGAAGAAAGAAAAGTATTCCGTGGACGAGTAGACTCGTTCATTGCACGGATGCATCTTGTTCAAGGTATTTGCTCCCAGATTATTAAATCGTTGACATCACTGATACCATGCTTATGCTAGCCGTATCCCAGATATCAATTTTATTACATAAATTATTTTTACATATCATGTGTAGATATTTATTAATCTTTTAATTAAATATAAAGATGCTCAATACACCTTAAGCCCCCTGTTTGTCATCCTTTAACAAATTAAATTGTTTACTATAGTAACATTCTCCACTACACATTCGCACAATAAAATAGTCTACACACAAACCAATAAAAAAAATTTAAATTTCAACCGCATATTCTCCAAAAAATACTATTCAAAACTCTATATTTTCTCCCATAATGGGAGACAAACAGGCTCTAAATTTACTTTTTCTTAAATATGTAAAGATGCTACTGTGAAACTTATATCAGGAATCTTAGGAATTAATGATCAAATTCTGTAGTAAGTAAAAAGTAACATATACAGCTAATTATTTACACGAAGTAACAAGTTTTATTATTTGAAAATCATGGTGATTTGAGGTATGTGAAGGGTGAGAGGATAGGGTAAATTGGAAAGGGCATAACGACAGTGGTGCCCATATTACTTTTAAGATAGCATTGCAAAGTAAGAGAATGGTTGTCTTTAGTGATCAAAACCTGGAAATAATCATGTGCCTCAGTCACGAGTGTCAGAGCCATAACAATGAACAATAAAAATAATAACTTCAGTATTATTAAAAATAATCTTGTCCAGGCTACATGAATTTTTTTGTTGTGAATCTCGTGATAGGTCCAATATAATCAAATATGTTGCAACACATCAAGTCATATTAATTTTTATCTACTTGTTAAACTAAACTCACATATTCTTGTGAATAGAGCATATTTAAAATGTACGTAAGCCAAGTCCTAGCCATCTAAATCATATTTCCTTTAGGGTATGTTTAATATAATATTTTAAGAATAGTGAAAAACAAAAAAAAAATAATAAATAAATAAATAATAAGAATGTGTGATTAAAAGGTTGTAAAAAGTTATGAGTCAACGTGTAAAATTATTTTATTGAGAGAGTGTAATTGAAAATAAATTTTAAAGAATCTGTACCAAACATGGTCTTAATTTATCTCCAAATAATATCTCCCATTGATGTATATCCTCATTTTTTTGGTTTTATCTATTTTCATATTGCCACATATCCATCTTAATATACTGATTTATGTTGTGCTCATCTTATTGACATTTTGTTATTTAACAATCCAACTCTTATTATCATAAGAGATAGCTAGTCCAGTATCAGTTCATAAAAGTTCTTTTTAACTCAGTAGGTATATTTGAATCAAATATAATTCATATAGTGCTTCTTCATTTTATTTTCCTTAACCTACTCCTATTCATTACATCTACTTCATTTCTTGTTTTCTTATTTGCAACCAAACCTGCATACATAAACCAACCCTTATTTGCTAGGTGATCCTCTATTGTGACTTTACCATCACGTTTATTCCTAAAAGGATTTTCCTTGCATTCCATCTTAATTCTGCTTAATTATTTATTTTTAGGAAAGCACTCTTAAAATTAGTGAACGCCATAATAATTCTATTATGTTATTTCTTGAAACCATGTAAACTGGGATTAACTTTACTTCAAATCAAACACAAGAGCTAATAAGCTTGACTTTACCTCACCAAATGCATGGATTCATGAAAAGATAACCTGGTTCCAAATGGCAACCGTTACAGGTGATAGACGATTCTCCAAATGGAAAGGATCAGTTGTCGACTCCGTGATTGGAGTTTTTCTCACGCAGAATGTTTCAGATCACCTTTCAAGGTAAAGTCAACATTTTTTTATAGAAATTTTAAGAGCCAAACAAGATGACAGAATGCTTCCCCCTTGTGTGCAGCTCTGCCTTCATGTGTCTTGCAGCCAAATTCCCCCTTAAATCGACAATTATCAGACAACCATGCTGCCAAAATGGAGGAAGTCCATCAGTGGAAGAACTTGAGGTTCAGATAACATGTCCAGATGGCACTATAACTTATGATCACGGCACAGTAAGACAGCCAGTGTACAACCACGGCTCTGTAACATCCAGTGGATCGTGTCAATACAGAGCAGGAAATGTTGTGACAGGAACAAGAACCTTTGGGATAGACAAGCAATATAGAAGAGCAGATGATGACATCATTTCATCACAAAGTTCTTCTGAATCTCTTGTTCTCCAAGCAAATGAAGATATCAGATCCAGCTCAGGATCAAATTCAGAAGCCGAAGATCAAATATCTGGGTGTAATTTAGGCAAAAACAGTGGCCCTCTAAATCTTTTGGAACAGGCTGAAAGAATGGCGGCATTACAGGAATATCAGCATCGAGTGATGGGAAGTTCATCTCCAGATAAGAAACTCTCTCAATGGGAAAATCCTGTGTATAATCTGCATCATCAGAGGCCAAGTCTACCATCCACTAATTCCTGGTCAAGCATGACGACAGGCTTGGAAGAATGGGAATCAAATTTCCTCGCATCTCCAGGAAAAGAAAGCATATCTTCTTTGGCATCAACAGATTTTGAGAATACCAAGATAACAGATGTAGAACATGCACATTATAACATAGGACAGAGTCTAGAAAGGAGTTTTCTCCCTCAACAGACTGGAAGACCAGATCTAACAACAAGACTGGAGCATACAACACAAAACAATTGCCTTGAACCACGGACTAATATAATAGCTGGTTCTCAAAGCAAAGAGGGTCAACATTCCATCAACTGCCACAGAGGAAGCCACAAGACCATTCAGCAAGAAAGCAACTTTCTATCAAACTGCACAACACCTGCTGAAGCATTCGACGAAATGTCAAGCGGTAATATCCATGAACACCCTTTCACTGGTTTACTAGACAGTTTTGTTATGCAGTTTAAAATTGTTGCATTTAATTTCCAACACTTGAATAATAAAATATCTGAACCAAATGCAGCAGGACTAGGAAATTCTAAGACCAAACCAATGAACCAGACAGGTCCCACAGCTTCAAATGCGAGAAAGACAAAAGTTGAGACGGAAAAGAAAGAAGCATTTCATTGGGATGAATTGAGAAAGCAGGCACAATTGAAGGTTGGAAAAAGAGAACGATGTGAGGAAACAATGGACTCTTTGGACTATGAAGCATTAAGAAAGGCTGATGTTCGTGAGATTTCGGAAACAATCAAGGAAAGGGGAATGAACAACATGCTAGCAGAGCGAATTAAGGTAACTAGAATGCTTGTACCATGGACTCCAATAAAACTGCTGATAGTCCATTAAAACCTAAAGGCCAGTGTAACACTGGTTGAATATTGTACAGGATTTTCTCAATCGACTGGTTGAAGACCATGGAGGAATTGACCTGGAATGGTTGAGAGACGTTCCACCAGAAAAGTCTAAGTAAGTTTCCTTGAAGAAACTAATCCTTCAATATACCCGTCTTAGGAAAGTAAATGATAGAAGACCAGGACATGTCATTCAATAACTCCGGCATCTCCAAAGTTGCACTCTTTGCCTCTGATTACATAATGTCTTGCAGAGATTATCTACTAAGCATACGAGGATTGGGGTTAAAGAGCGTGGAGTGCGTACGCCTATTAACACTTCATAACCTAGCATTCCCAGTAAGGCCATTTTCCTGTACAAATAACTTATACCCAATATAAATAATCAAATCTTGCCCTAACTAAATGTTTTCTTAGGTTGACACTAATGTTGGACGAATTGCTGTACGACTCGGGTGGGTGCCTCTCCAACCACTTCCTGAAGAACTCCAGTTGCATCTCCTTGAACTGTAAGTACATGCCAAGCAATCAACAATGAAGTTTATGAACTACCCTCGATGCTAATCTTGTTCCATGCAGGTACCCAGTGCTGGAATCTATCCAGAAATATCTTTGGCCCAGACTCTGTAAGCTGGATCAGAAAACATTGTAATTTCCTTTCTCAAAGTGTACTCATTTCAATTCGAAAATTCTCTTATTGTCGACAGTTTGAACAACAAAAATCTTTTCCCATACCTGAAGAAGTTCTACTGATTTTATATATTATGGAATTGCAGATATGAGCTACACTATCAAATGATAACATTTGGAAAGGTATGTCTTCAGTGGAGCTCACTATTATCCTCAGTACACGAGAAGTTCTTAATAAAAAATTTCTTAATTTGGGACATAGGTTTTCTGCACAAAGAAACAACCAAATTGTAATGCATGCCCAATGAGAGGAGAGTGCCGACACTTTGCTAGTGCTTTTGCAAGGTTTGCCTTCTATTACTTCATAACCTTTATGACATCAGAATGAATACACATACAAAAATATGATGAGTATATTTTGCTTGGTATAGCGCTAGACTTGCCCTCCCTGGGCCAGAAGAGAAATGTATCGTTGCATCTACTACTACTACAACTGCCAATAAAAACCCTGGTGTAACGATAAAGCCAATGGCACTACCACAACTACATGACAGTTCAGATAGAGAAACGGGGCAAAACTGTGATCCTATTATCGAGGAACCAACGACGCCAGAACCACCGTTGGAAGTGTCAGAAAGTGATATTGAGGATGCATTCTATGAGGATCCCGATGAAATCCCTACAATCAAACTCAATATAGAACAATTTGCTACGAATTTACAGAGCTTTATGCAAGACCAAAACGTGGAGACGCAAGAAGAAAGTAATTTGTCAAAAGCCCTTGTTTCTTTGCGTCCAGAATTTGCTTCAATCCCAACACCCAAACTGAAAAGTGTGAGTCGACTGCGGACAGAGCACCAAGTGTAAGTTGATGCCTTCCTATGAAATCTCAATAGGACCTGAAACTCTACAAGAAACAGTCATTTATTGAACAAAAACATGCAATTTAAGTTACTAGTTATCATGGAGTTTCACACTGGCATAAATCCATGATCCTATACATTGGACCAAGCATCTTGGACTTACAATATAGGCAGCCACCAGATTGTCGAAAACTACTTTATGATGTAGTCTGCTATTTAGAAAATAGTATTCACTCAAGAAAAGCTGAATAATTGATTCTTAATTTCTCATTTGGCTATAGATTGATAAAATAATAGAACCTAGGTACACATTTGAGGATCAGAAACCTCACCACATGATGCAACTCCCACGTTCATTCATAAATAAACCTTGCAGCCTGAGACCTGAACATGTATCTTAATTAGATTGTCATTTATGTGAATATGATAAGTTAATGCATTTTCGTTGACTGGTTACTCATTCTGCTGCAGCTATGAACTCCCAGACAATCATCCACTACTGAAAGGGGTTAGTTATTCATCTTCTCATTTTTAAATTCTATTTTCTTATATGCAACTTAATTCTAACTGGCCTAAAGTTCTTATATGTTTAGATGGAAAGGCGAGAAACTGATGATCCTAGTCCATACCTTCTTGCTATATGGACACCAGGTAAGCACTACATGATTTACTTGCTCTTAATATAGCATAAATGCCCACATAAGAAACAGAAAAGGAATTCGTCACCGTTGTATTGAAGGGAGGTTTAAAGTATTTATTAATTTCTCCTCATAAACTCAAGCGGATATATATAAATGTTTATTATAACCTACTAACCACTTATCCAAATTTGGCATAATTTAAACAGGAGAGACGGCAGATTCAATCCAACCACCTAAAAGTAAATGCAGCCATCAAGAATTAGATGGACTTTGTGATAAGAAGATGTGCTTTTCATGCAGTAGCATAAGAGAAGAACAAACACAAACAGTCAGAGGCACACTTTTGGTAAGCAACACAAACATGAAATATGTAATGAAAACCCTTAGAAGTGAGAGCAAAATTATTAGATATAATGAATCCTTCCCCCGAGCAGATTCCATGCAGAACAGCAATGAGAGGGAGTTTCCCGCTGAATGGTACTTACTTCCAAGTCAATGAGGTAATGTAGTGTAATTATATAATATTTGTGCATATAATCATGAGTTTTACCAAGCTCTAAATACTTAAAACAATCGCTCTTTAACACAACATGATTCTCATCATGCTTCCACCTATTCCTACTATGATTAAAGAACATTTATGCATTGTCTTAATTCTACTTAGCAAAGAATTTTTAGATTCCAAAGTGATCATCAAAAGTATTTTCCTGCAATTTATCCCCTTGTAGCTTGACTACTCAAAAGTCTTTCAAATTTTAATATTTTGTTAAGTTTTTATTAAGTATCATTTTAACATAAACCACTACAGCTTCTCGTTCTCCAGCTAAATCAATTTCAATTTTTTTTCTATTTTTTTATTTTTTTTGAAAGGTAAATCAATTTCAATCTTATAAAACTCTAATTTTGAATAATTTCAATAGTTTAGAGAAACAGGGATTAAAAGCTCTTACACAGGTATTTGCGGATCATGAATCTAGTCTTAATCCTATCAATGTTCCAAGAAATATGTTATGGAGCCTGCCGAGACGGACAGTTTTCTTTGGGACATCTGTCTCGACTATTTTCAAAGGTATGTAATCTCCATCTGTACTCTGACTATAACATAAAAGTAACTTACTGAAATAATACTTAATTTTGGTAGGCTTGACAACTGAAGGTATCCAATACTGTTTCTGGAAAGGTATGAACTGCTTGCAGAATTCAAATTAACTCAACTCTAATATTTGCTTTCTCCATTATTGGAACAACATTCAGCCCCCTGTACATTTAATTCATAAGAGATAGGTTTTCAGCATTCTTTTTTTGCTGATGTCCTTCAATGTCATGTCGTAGGATTTGTTTGCGTCCGAGGATTTGAGCAGAAATTGCGAGCCCCAAGACCTCTGGTTGCCAGATTGCATTACCCTGCAAGCAAGATGGCCAAGAAAAATGAGCAAAAATAAGAGGGTCAATGGTGCAGGGAGGGTTGAAAGTTTGAGGACATAACCAATAACTGTCCACGCCAGAAGAAAAAATAAGGGACTGCCGTAGGGTTAGATCTGCAACATATTGTTTTACATTCAATTGCCCACCTCTTTACATGAGTTATAGTTATTTGTAATTTAGGTGGCAGAAAGAAAATTTTAAGATATAGGATGAGATTCGATTGACAATGTGTACATCGTAGACAGTTCAGATCTTTTTAAATCATGCTCATTAACAGAGCCATTTTTCAATGTCTACAGAGAAAGGTAGGAGTCAAGAAATAGAATTTGGGATGTAATTTCATTGGGATTACATGTATGTAATAATCTTCCGAGTCTTTTGATAGAAGCCCGGAATGTGTTTTCTTATTCTTAAAGTAATTCATATGCACAGCACTATAACAGGAATCACAGGAAAGCTGAATAAACACCTTTACAATGACAAGTAAAATAACTTGTTACATGTACTTTATAACCAGATAAAACATGTTTTCTATGCTTAAAATAGCTTCGAAGTTACTTTACATGAAAATATGTAGAGATGTACCTTTCAAAAAGTAACTTTAAGTTGATTTTAGTCACCCTCAACAATGAATTCGTGATCACTGAAACAGAAAACACGGCATCTTAGACATTTTCATTGCTAACAAAACAAGTATTGACATGAAATTATCAATTCCTTGCAGGTAAGACTAAATTTTTTTTTTCAACGTTTAACATTTCTAATGTCTAGGAGATTTACCATAACGTGTAAAACCTGAAGAAAAAGAACGATAGACCGACCTTTGAGGAAATAGAAAACGCAGAAAGGTTCAAATTCAATAACACAATCTATAACAATCAACAAGCATACGTGTGAAAATAAGAAAATTTTCGATAGTAAATCCATTATCCAAATTATGAAAATATACAGTGAGTCTGCAATGAACATACTCGAGAATTTGTATGCATTTCCCCTTCCTTTCAAGCGTAAAGCACATTGGCCTGATTTGGTGTCATCCTATTTTGCTTCTACATGAGAAAAGTTGTAACAGAAAAAACACCAGAGTATTTTGATAATGATTGACACACATTCTTCATTATTTTTTTACGATTATACGAAAAAACCGCCACGGTGTATCGCATTTATTCGAATCCCGATATACATCTAAAATCACGACACGGTGAATATTGTGTGCGTAAACATATTATTGTATTTTGAAAATTGCAGATAAATATATTCAGAATTCTCGATAAATACTCAAAATCAAAGTAGAATAAAAACGCATAACTGGAATGGAATTGAGGATGATGATGATAAAGAATATTGATTAAAATTATATATTTCTAATTAAATAACATAGGAAGATTACCTGTCTGCATATGTTAAGATGGGGAGGGGAACCGAGAGAGGGGCGAAGAGGCGCGCAAAGTTTTGCCTCCATTTGTTTGAGAATTTGCCGCCCTCCTCTTTTCTTTATTGGAAAATGAGATTTTTACAAAACATAAAACAATTGTTGCTACTCCGTCCCATGACTTTGTTTCCTTGTTTTCAAAATTATAAAGTTACTTTCTTTATTGAAAGTATAAATAATTTTTAATTTTTAATATGTACTTAGGCCCCATTTGAGCCACGTTAATTTAAGAATTATAATGAAAAATATAGTCGTTACGAACCCCACATAAAAGATAGAAAATCAAATATAATGACTTAATGCGATGGATAATGGTCATATTTTCATTTTAAAAGACAAATAATGGAAAACAAACAGAGACTTAATGTACTTGTCGTTAACAAATATAAATTAATTCTATTTAAATCATTCTTATGTTCTGAACTATACTAATTATTTTATTAATTTGTGTGGAAATATAAACAATTCTATCTTTAGTGTGTGTTTCAGTCATATTAGGGGTTGTTTGAGCCCCATTTTTTTTGGAGAATGCATTTTGAAATAGTGTTGTAATGGAGAATGTGTGATTAAAAAATGATGGAAAGTTATGAATTTGCGTGTAATATTATTTTATTGAAAAATATGTGGTTGAAATGATGTCAAATTACTGTTGAAGAATGTATTTTGATGAAAAAATGGGCTCAAACAAGGGCTTAATTTGAAAAAAATGTATTTTAGAATAGTAGATTGATGGAAAATATATGATTAAAAAATGAGAAAAAGTTTTAAATATGCGTGTAATATTATTTTATTAAATAATGTGCAATTAAAAATAATGTCAAATCACTGTTTAAAAGGTATTTTTTTAAAGAATGCGACTCAAACATGCCTTTTAGTATGATCTATGAAAGTATTACAGAAGAACGTGCTCTAAATACATCAATTGAGATGTTACTGATATATTTGTTATCATCTTCTTTGAACCCCATTTTGTTAAAATGCATTCTAGAATGATATTTTTATTGAAGAATGTGTAGGTAAAATGTAAGAAAAATTTGTTGGTTTACATACAAAATTATCTTATGCAAGAATGTGTGGTTGAAAATGAGTTTTGTAAAAATGAATTTTTGAAAAAATGGGAGCCAAACGTATGCTAAAGAAAATTTCAAAATTAAGTTTTAAATATATATTAGATGTGATAGATGAGTAAGTACAAATATCACGTTAAAAATCTAGGGTTTTCTAAACGAACAGGGTCACGTAGATCCTGTCCATGTAGCAAGGCTCGAAAAAATTCATTAAAAGATGTCAAGCGATGAGATATTGCCCTTGTTTGAGCCCCATACATTTGGAAAAATTCATTTTTCAACAGTGTTTTGACATCATTTCAATCACACATTATTCAATAAAATAATATTACACGTAAATCCAAAAATTTTTCTTATTTTTTAACCACATATTTCTCATCAATACACTATTTAAAAATTCATTCTTTCCCATAATATGGGGCTCAAACAAGGGCATTATTTGTAAGGTGATATGGATTTTATTTTAAATGTATTTTTATTTTTTTTTTGTACGAGAGTTATGTTGCAATTTTTTTATATCATTTCATTATATAAAAGTAATGCGGTTGAATCTGTTCATATACAATAAAATTAGGAGGGCACTGTTTATATCCACAGTTTTTATATATACTAGTAGTATGCACATGCATTGCACGTTTTATGTATCAGACGAATAATATGCCTAATATTTTAAAGTACTAATAATGTTTTTGAAAGTAGTGGAAGTAATTAATATTACTAAATGAAAAATTAAAATTATTAAAAAATATATACGTGAATAACACATTTTATGAAATTATGTATATATCGTGAAAAGTTTAATAAATTGAAATGTAATATTTTTCATTTGAATAATATTTCTTTGTACAAAATATTTTTTGTCAACATCCTACTACTTTTCTTTTTCTTATTTTCTATCTTTAGTCTTTTATCAAGACTTTTGTTATTTGCATTGAAACTTCACCAAAAAATGTGAAATATAGTTGTCCATAAGATAATACATGTTCAGAAATGTATATTCTAATAGTGAGCATTATTTGTCCTTAAACTTTGTTAATGATAATAGTAAGTATAGATATATTGAAAATTGTTCTATCTTAAGTTTGAATAAATATCCTTCATTATTTGTCGGAGTTAATGGGATGCGCGGTTACTATTTGGCAACAATGTAGTCAGGAACTCCTCTTGATAAAATTGATTTGTATTTAGATTCTACACAAAGATAAAAATGAGAATCAAATATGAAATGAAATTACTAAAAAAAAAAATACCTTAAGGATGAAAAATTAAAATAATCAAAGGAACTGAATTGACAATAAGCAAGCATGTCAAAAAAATTACTAAATTCTATTACTACTACAAACAAAATAGCGTACTTAAATTCGTAAAATTGAATTATTATCGTTATTGCTTTATTTTGAATGGCAACTTCATATACATTACAAAATTTTTACTTTAACATAACAAAGTTCTTATCTGATCTGTTTGAATATAAATATGTCAAATTAAATTTAAAAAGTAAAGTATGTATACATATGAATATTAAAACACCAAAATGGATGCATAATTTATATTCATTAAATATATCAAAAATCACAAAATATAAAAAGTATACATCATTTAATTTGTCAAAAGCAGTGACATATTTAATCTCTTGCTTTCGTTTGCCTAAATTTAAGTAAATATATTTAACTTATTTCGATGCAATTATTATCGTTTTTGCTTTATTTTGAATGGCAACTTTATATACATTACAAAATTTTTACTTTAACATAACAAAGTTCTTATCTGATCTGTTTGAATATAAATATGTCAAATTAAATTTAAAAAGTAAAGTATGTATACATATGAATATTAAAATGCCAAAATGGATGCATAATTTATATTCATTAAATATATCAAAAATCACAAAATATAAAAAGTTATACCTCATTTAATTTGTCAAAAGCAGTGATATATTTAATCTTTTACTTTGGTTTGCCTAAATTCAAGTAAGGCCCCGTTTGGTACATATTAATGTAAGAACGAGAATGAAAAATATATTTATTACGGGCTCCACACAATAGATAGAAAGTCAAATACGATGGTTTGATGTGATGGATAATAGTCATATTTTTTATTTTAATGGACAACTAAGGGGAAATAAACGGGGGCTAAATATATTTAACTAATTTCAAATCAATACAATCTGATTAGATTTGATATTGGAGACATGTACCTCTATTTATAATAACCATGTGAAGGTCAAAAGGAAATGATAATAAAAAATATATAAAAATAATTGATACAAACTTAAAATCAAAAGCTAGTTTTCTAAATATTCTTTGCACGTAGTACAATGTAAAAAAAGAATTTATAACTTAAACGAAGTTATAAAGTCAAATTTAAGATTTTTCAGCATTTAATAATGTTAATATTTTTAGTAGTATTTATATATAATATAAATTTAATAAGCATCAATGATGCTTACAATTTTTTTAGTATATCGTAGAAAAATATTTTAATATGACGACATTAAAATTTAAAATATACACCTTTTTAGTATGATATGACTAATGTTCTATCGTTATATTTGATAAAGAAAAAAAAATTGAAATGCCTACAAGATTTTAAAATATCAATACATTTGGACAAAAATTTGTGGGTTGCGGCATAAACCTTAAACTATTTGATTATGCAATTAAATTATCTACATAGTTAATTTTTAATTATATTTTTGCGTTAAAACCAATATTCAAAATAAAATAAAATAAAAATTGGGAGACTATGCATTCAAGAGCTTTCTTAATGATTAATCATCATAATTAATTAAAAAATAAAAAATATATTTCCAATAAATTAAAGGTAACAATACTAAGTGAATGTAAATTATAGAAATGGCTATAATCAATAAAACTAATATCTCAAAAAATATTAATATTCTATGGAAATGTGTATTGAATCAAATTTTTAAGGGTTAAAAATTCTAAGAGTATGACACACTCGAAATTTGGGAGAATTTAATTTTAGATTTTGATTATTTTTTTCTCTTTATCCAATGTTTAAGTGAAAAAATTGCAAATTTTAATAAGCACCAAACTATTTTTTATACTAACAACTCATACCTAAATTCCTTACAAGTGAAATTGACATTAGAATTTCTAATTCCTCGAAACTAATATTCGCACATTGTATGATTGTAACAATAAGAAAGAAAATATGTTCAACGATCAAAGAATATCATAAAGACAAAATGTACAAATTTCGAGTTGAGGAAATAAAGAAAAATTTGTACTGCATTGGATAACCAAATGCAAGTAAATTTCGGTTAAAAATATAATATTTGCAAAAAATAAATTCAGAA
>NW_019240442.1:149767-154623 GCF_002742605.1 Olea europaea var. sylvestris
GGCTTAATCCTATGTATATATTGTGTGTAGGTTACAATCAATGGAAGATACGAGAATAAAGAAAATAAGCGGGAAAAAACGACTCAATTACATTAAGGGCAAAGTTTGGAGACTAGGATGCAATAATTCAAAAGTTGAATTGGACTAGAAAAGATACTTTGAAGATTGATAGGAGTCAATTGAATGCAAATTGGAGTAAAAAAGGAAAGGGATATGGTTAGAATATTACCATAAATCGACTTCAAATTATATAAGATATCTTCAAGATTTTTGGTCAACTTGAGACCCATTTTTTGGACAGAGAACGTTTGAATTGGAAACATTGTATTTCTAGAAGAATTGTAACTCTTTTAACTAGCTTTCCAATGTACTTTGAATCACCTAAATCAGACACTAAAAGAGAAAGTTATGATCAAAATACTGAAGGTTGTGCAGAGTCAAAATTATGTGCGCGCGAATGCAACTTTCCTTATTTGATTCAAACTCTTTTGGAAGACAATTTGGACGTGAATTTTGACCTAATTTTTATCATCTTGGAAGCCGACAAAGAGAAAAAGGAGAGCGGGATATACGTCGAAGAACAAGACTTCATCACTTGGATTCGGAATTGAAGGCATAAAGTGAAGGATTTCAGATTCTTTTCATACTTTAATGATTCAGGTGATGTCGTTATTTTATTTTTCCTGTTTTTCATACATTAATATGCTAGACTAAATATCTTTGTATTGGATGGATGACAAAACTGATTGACTCTTAGTTTTTAATTCAAGACCTTATGTTTTTTTCTTAATTCTTGTGTTGTGGTTTATTTAATACGCATATCTATATTGTTTTAATGTTTGCGCACCATTAGGACAATAAATTGCTTATTCGTAGTGTTGGAAAACTCACGGTAGGTAAAACACTGTTATTGGAACGCACGTACAATGAATGTTAGGAATAATATTTGTGACGTGTGCGATCATCTGTGATAATCCTATACATCAATGTGTATTTACCATATGAATTCGGACTAAGAATATGATCGTCTCGTGGTAATCATAAGTTTATTATATCTTGGGAAAGAATAATAAATAAATGTGAAATTATCGATCGTCACAATTGCGTGAGTTGAGATAATTGTCATAGGTCGAGAATTAGAACTAAGAGTTGATCAGTGGCGTCGAAAATCCAATTCATTTACTCATCTGAATTCTAAACCAAATTCTCATCAATTTTGCAATTTTTAGTTATAGAAAATATTTAGCTATTCAAACAAACATCAACTTTTAGTTAATCACACGAATTTAATTATATCGAATACACTGTAATTAAACCCTATTTCATGTGGGACGATAACACTTTTATCACAATTATTACTTGTACAACGAATCCGTACGCTTGCGAAATTTTGACGAACAAGTTTTTTGCGCCGTTGCCGGGGAATAACAGTGTTAATTTTAGTTATTAGATATTTTAAATTCGTTTATTTTTATTTTTAGTTGTTATTTTTAGGCTACCATTGCACCGCTTAATTCTCTTGTATCTTGAAACTTTTAGGCGACTTTAGTTTATGCAAAATCCTAACGAGCCAGATCTCTTTTCGATCGATCGCGAAATAGAAACAACATTTAGAAATCGTAGAAAAGTTCAACGTTAAGCGAGGAGAATGACCGATAACCAAAATCAACCACAGAATCAGGTTCAGTTTCACGAGCAAATACCGCAGCCAAATCAACCGAGAGCTATCCAGAATGAAGCCCCTGTCATAGTTGGAGATTATGTTAATCCAATTCCAGCACCAGTGCAACCAGCTGTAGTATATCCTTCCTTTGGGCAACCTAATTTCCACCTTCGACCAGATGTCATCAACTTGTTTCAAAATCACCAAGACATTAAGTTCTTTGGAAAAGTCACGGAGAATCCTCATGAACACATTTCTATTTTTCTCATGCTATGTGAAGTGATCAGTTACGAAGGAACATCAGCAGATGCATTCCGAATGAGGTTATTCCCTCATACCTTGAAAGATGCTGCTAGAGAATGGTTTCTCTGTCTACTTCCTAGAAGTATACAGTCATGGAACGATATGGTTCAGAAATTCACAATGAAATTCTTTCTACCTTCTCGAGTCCACCAAATCAAGAATGATGTCCACACCTTCAAGCAGAAAGACCTCGAGAGCTATCCGGAGGCATGGGAGAGGTTCAAGATTTTTTTCAGAAAATGTCCTAGCCTTGACATTCCTAAGCAAGCTCAGCAGTATCTCTTCTACTACGGTCTAAAACAAGAGTTCAGAGATATGATAGATGCTTCAGAAGGAGGATCGGTGATGAAACTGGATGTGGATGAGGCATATGAACTATATGAAAAAATAGCTGAGAATCAATCGATGTGGTCGACCGATAGGGAAGCTCCAAGGAAAACAGCAGGGCTACACAATATGGATGCAGTGACAGCACTGGTTGTACAAATGGAAGTTCTTACAATGAAAATGGACAATCCGTCTANAGCAGGGCTACACAATATGGATGCAGTGACAGCACTGGTTGTACAAATGGAAGTTCTTACAATGAAAATGGACAATCCGTCTAAGTCAATTAATATGGTACACCAATCTCCACCAGTTTGTGAAGGTTGTGGAGCTGATCATAATACTATGCACTGCCCTCTGGTGTCTACACATGTTAACCATACTGAAGAAGTGAGTTATGCGCAAAACTTTCAGAGACAGCAAAATAGTCTATTCTCCAACACATTTAATCCGGGTTGGAGGAATCATCCAAACTTTTCATGGTCTAGCAATCAGGGACAATGACAAGGGGAAAACAATCAGATTAAACCACCAGGGTTCCAATAGCAACAACAACAGCAAGGAAAAAAGCCATCGTTGGAAGATTTGCTGGCTTAATACATTATTAAGACTGAAACTAACTTTCAGAATCAACAGACATCTATTAAGAATTTGGAACAGCAGGTAGGACAGATCGTAACTGCAATAGCTAATAGACCACCGGGTACCTTACCAAGCGACACAGAGAAGAACCCACGGGAGTAGGTATTGGCAGTTGATGCGATAAATTATGCAACTATTGAGCTTCCATCTTTCACTCTCGCCAACCTTGTCAAGGCGTATGTGTCACCCATTCCGTTTTCTTAGAGACTACTAGGAGTGGTGTTCAACTACCAGAAATCACAGTGAAAAAGAAGGGGACTGAGGAGAATCAAGTGCCTACCACAGGGGAAGAACTGGTGGAGCAGTTTGAAGAAACAATAGAAAATGATCAAAAGATAGTTTCAGATAGTTCACAGCTTAAGGAAAATGTTCTTGGCATTACACTAACACCCTCGGTCCCTTTTCTTCAAAGGTTGCAGAAAGCCAACTTGGAGAAGCAAGCTATGAAATTCTTGGAAGTCCTCAAAAAGCTGCATGTCAACATTCCATTTATCGATGCTATCCTTCAAATATCAAACTATTCTAAATTTTTTAAAGAGATGTTGACTTAAAAAAGGAAAATGCCTGAGCATGAAACAATAGCATTATCTGAAGAGTGCAGCGTGATCATCCAGCACAGGATCCCTCCCAAACTTAAAGATCCAAGGAGTTTTACTCTACCTTGCTCCATAGGAAACCTAAATGATATAAATTGTTTAATTGATTCAGGAGCAAGTATTAATTTAATTCCCTTACCCCTTTACAGGAAACTGAGATTAGGAGTTCCTAAGGCGGTATCTATTATCCTTCAGCTAGCAGACCGATCACTGAAACACCCCTATGGAATAGTCGAAGTCATGCTTATCAAGGCGGGAAAGTTTATTTTTCCAACTGACTTTATCATCCTCGACATAGAATAGGCATATATATGCTAATAATCTTGGGACGACCATTTTTGTCTACAAGTCGAGCCTTGCTAGATTTTGATGCTAATGAGATAATCTTGAGGATAGAGGTTAAGTAACAGAGCTTCACCATGGAATGCAATCAAGCAACCATCTTACTTTGAGGACTACCAACGAATTGATCATTGGGAGAGCTACAAAGGCAGGCCAAATGAAGGTGGAATTATTGGTAGGGATAGTAATGAAAACTTGATTTTGTGGAAGATGAAAGATGAAATAAAGAAGTGCAATCAGTGCATAAAATGTAGAGCTGAAAATTCCCTCTTCAAGCCACCATGAATAGCCAAAACAAAAAAGTCTAGTTAAAGAATATAAATTAAGCGCTTATTGGGAGGCAACCGAATTTTTAAACTTTTTATTTATTTTGTTTTCTGCATTGCATCGCATATAGTCTTGTTTCGATTATTAGTCTATATTAAATTTAGGCACGTTTAAATTTATATGGTGTCATCATCCAATCATGCTTTCACCGAGACCCTTAAATATAATGTTGGTTATTTCGAGTTTTTGGGCTAAGTAACGCATATTCTAGATTATTTGATCTCTAATATTTGATGTGATTGCCATATGCAGGAACATGACATCGTGAAACACTCAAACCAACATAAACAAAGAGAAAAGCCTGATGAGAAAAATTGTCTAGCCGTAACCTACAGTACCTTCCGTGTTCAATAGAAAAATTTAGGGAGTACCTTCGTCATTTTCTTTCCCATCCCTTTACATTTTTAATTATGTTTTAAGACATTGAGAACAATGTCGGGTTTAAATTTGGGGGTGGTTTAATCTTTTATCTTCATTGTTTGTATGTGTTTACTTCTTTTCGCATGATTGGTGTGTTTTTATTAAAAATAAATAAAATTGTTTTTAACTTTTGTGTGCTTCTGTGGATTGAATGGCCTTGCTGGCAATGATGCATATATTGAAACTGTGTAATTAACTAAGAACCGTTGAAGAATTATATGTTGAGTTAGTTGACA
>NW_019240442.1:156458-166025 GCF_002742605.1 Olea europaea var. sylvestris
TACACTGGAATTAGACCCTATTCCCTGTGGGACGATAACTCTTTCATCACAATTATTACTTGTACAACGAGCCCGTACGCTAATTAACTTGGATAAATCATGAGTAGTGAGAAATATAAGGATAACACCACTACTATAGTTATTGTCCTAATTGATTTTGAAGCTATAATTATAATTCAAAATATTGTCATGATAATGGCTAATACTTATGATTTTGTGACCAATATCTAGCAAATCCACTTTAGAGCTATTACATGGTTAGCCTCAATTCAAGTATACAAACTTTATCATTTGTTTCAAATTCATATATAAATTTTATTTTATTTCAAAATTGTACATAACCTCAAAAAGTTGATTTTATCGAATACAACACATGAATATTCGTCAAAATATTATGGACCAATTCATGTGGCAAATAACACACCTACGGGATATTTAATTTTATTTTTGAATATAATATTTTTTCAATAGAATTAATTATTGAATTATAAGGAAATTGACGTTATATGTAATGGGGATGAATATAGTTATTTTTAAAAATTTTGAAATTGTACTAGGGATGTATTTAGAGTGGGACGAATATATAAAATTTGTGTAGAAATATAGTATTTAAATGAATGAATTTAATAAGAACAATATTAGAATATGACGTGGATGACAATAGTAATTTTTTAAAATTTAAAAAAATTTAATAGAGATGAATATAGAGTGTGATGAATATATAAAAATTATGGATGTAAATAGCCATACCCTAAAATTATGTGAGTTGAATAATTAACGGACGAAATTTAGTCCTTGTTTGTCCCCACTATTTTTAAAATATATTATTCTATCTTATTTTTAACAACATATTTTTCAATAAAATAATATTACACGTAAATCTGAAAATTTTCCTTATCTGTTAATCACACATTCTCTATCAAATCACTGTTCACAAATAAATTTTTTGACAAATAATGGGGCTCGAGTACTTTACTGAGAACAAAATGTTGTTGAGCAAATCACTAATTTATCGAATCTAAACGCATTATCATTGAGGCATTTTATTACATTTCTCTCTATAAAATACCATTTGTTATTTTTTTACAATTCATTTTGTAAGATAACAGAAAGAAAATACACAAATTATTTGTAATAAGAAAGAGTGACGTTATTTAGCAGTATTGATGTCAAGTAACAATCTAGGTGGTCATTGTGTGACATTAAACGATAGATTTGCTCAAAATGTAATGTCACTTGATTTTATTTAACTGAACATATGATCGCCTAGCAACACTAGTGTTTGGTAGTATTATTCAATACGAAACTCTTTAAAGTATAACTTTCACAAGTGTTCATACCTCAAGGAACCTCCACTTTTTTGTATGGTACGATTTAATCCTGTTCAATTTCATAGGCTAAACAACCTCTTAAAATTTTTCATTTCACTTTTTGAAAAATGAAAGTTATACTTATTTTATTTATTTTAAAATGCCGTGCGTGTTTATTAAGAGGGTGTTTGACACCCATTTCATTGGAAAAATGAATTTTAGAGTAGGAGATTGATAGAGAATGTGTGGATGAAAAATAAAGAAAAAGTTTTTGATTTACGTATTATATTATTTTAATGAAGAATATGTTGTTAAAAAGAAAATAGAAAAAAATACGTTTTGATAAAAAAAGGGAATCAAACGGGACCTAAGTATTTTAAAATAGTATTAAATAGTGTGCGAATAATGAGCATCCTTTATGGTGTTAGAAGTGAAATTTGAAAAACTAGTGTACCAGCAATTAATATTGTTGTAATTAGATTTGTCAAAGACAGCCATTTTGCCTCAGCAAATATTTATTAAGTCAATTAAATTTTCATTAACTAAACGATATTTTTACTTGTGCTTTTTTTACCACGTATTTTTATGCACGTGAGCTGGCGCACTAGTGGATCAATGCCACCTATTTCTTGTTATTGGTAAAAGTACCATCATTCATGTGCAGAGGACTGGACTACACCATATCATGTTAGGATGCAACTTTTTAGATCCCTAATAGAAAAATATGTGGTTATATTAGAGATAATTAACTTAGATAAATCATGAGTAGTGAGAAATATAATGATAAAACTGCTACTATAATTATTGTCCTAATTGATTTTGAACTTATAATTACAATTCAAACTATTGTCGTGGCCAATACTAAAGATTTTGTGACCAATACCTGGCAAATCCACTTTAGAGCTATGACATGATTAGCCTCAATTTAATTATACGAACTTTATTATTTGTTTCAAATTCATATATAAATTTTATTTTATTTCAAAATTATACATAACCTCAAAAAGTTGATTTTCATCGAATACAAAAATGAATATTCGTCAATCAAATATAATGGACCAATTTATGTGGCAAATAACACGCCTACGGGATTTTTAAATTTATTTTTGAATATAATGTTTTGTCCATAGAATTAATTATTGAATTATAAGAAAATTGACGTTATATGTAATGGGGATGAATATAGTTATTTTTTTAAAATTTTGAAATTGTATTATGGATGTATTTAGAGTGGGACGAATATATAAAATTTGTGTAGATATATAATATTTAAATGAATAAATTTAATAAAGACAATATTGGAATATGACGTGGATGACCATAGTAATTTTTTAAAATTTTAATAGAGATGAATATAGAGTATGATGAATATATAAAAATTGTGGGTGTAAATAGCCGTACCCTAAAATTATGCGAGTTGAATAATTAATGGACGAAACTTAGTCCTTGGTTGGTCCTTATTATTTTTAAAATATATTATTTGCTATTATTTTTAACCATGCATTTTTCAATAAAATAATATTATATGTAAATCTGAAACTTTTCATTATTTTTTAACCACAAATTCTCTATCAAATCACCACTCCAAAATACATTTTTGGCAAATAATGGGCTCAAAGAGTTACTTTTGAAGAAAAAAAATTATGTTGGACAAATCACTAATTTATCGAATCTAAACGCATTATATCGAGGCATTTTATTACATTTTCTCTCTATAAAATACCATTTGTTATTTTTTACAATTCATTTTGTAAGATAACAGAAAGAAAGTACACAAATTATTTGTAATAAGAAAGAGAGATGTTATTCAATAGTATTGATGTCAAGTAAGAGTCTAGGTGGTCATTTCATGACATTAAATGATAAATTCACTCAAAATGTAATATCACACGATTTTATTTAATTGAACATATGGTCGCCTTGCAACATTTGTGTTAGGTTGTATTATTCAATACGAAACTTTTAAAGTATAACTTTCACAAGTGCTCAAGAAACCTCCACTTTTTTGTATGGTACGATTTAATCCTGTTCAATTTCATAGGCTAAACAACCTCCTAAAATTTTCACTTCACTTTCTGAAAAATGAAAGTGATACTTATTTTATTTATTTTAAAATGAAGTGCACGTTTATTAAGTATGCTAAAATAGTATTACATAGTGTGCTAACATTGAGCCTCCTTCATGGTGTTGGCACTGAAATTTGAAAAACTAGTGTACTAACAATTAGTAGACAAGATATATAGTAACAAGAAGGAAAAAGATAGAAATCTATTGGATTCAAATATTGGACTTGAACTTTAAGAGGACACAAAAAAGAACAAAGAATTAGGGATTACAAAATGTCTAGACCGAATCAAATCTAACCGAATGGTTTGTTTCGATTCTATTAAAAAAATGAATGGTTTTGATTTTTTGAACCGAGAATCATTTGGTTCTGGTTTTTGTTTGATTCTATAATCGAGAATCAGAACGAAACTAAACTTAATGTTTATATATGTTAGCGGAGATCATAATTTATTATTCATTGGAGACAGCTCATTAATCGATTTTGGGTCATTGGAGACGGCTCATTAAATGTGTGCACCCTAATTTTGTATTCATTTGAATAATTTCTCCTCCACTTCTTTTCAATTTACACAATATCGTGGTACGCTGACACTGCATTCATCAAGTCAATGGAGGAGACCTTTAAAATCTAAAAATGAATTGGTCAGTCATTTAAAAAGTTTTAAAACTTGACGTCATACCACATATAAATTTTCCTAATAAAATAATGTAAATTATATTGAGAAATTTTCGCCCAAAAATAATAAATATTAATAAATAATTTAATTTTTTCAAAAAAGACGAGTTATATGTCTCTTTTCAACATACACGTTTGACGTATGTTTAACTATTTTTTATATTCATTTAGATCATTAGATATGTTTATGATATAATTCTTGAAATGAGTTTCGAGAGAATATAGAAGATTTATGGATATGATTAGAGTAAATTTTTTTTTTTAAATTAGCCTGTTATCGAAATTTTTGAAATATTAGTTTGTAATTGCCTATTTTGATTCGTCATAATATTTGCTATGATTGATCATTTCGCACAACATTAATGACGTGAAAATAGTAAGCTGTGAATGCTTCAAAATGATATTAAAAATGTAATATTTCAATTTTTTTGATATTTTATAGTGAACCCGAAAACTAAGACAAAAATAAATAAATAAATAAATAAAACTTGAAAAAAGTGGTGGGTTAAGTGACCCTAGGATACCCCCATTGGGTCCGCCCCTGCCTGCGCTCGCTATTGTCAACTTCTCCATCAAGTGTAGGTCGATTCCAAAAATCAAAACCTATGCTATCATATCGATCCATATTACACAAGATCAATATGCTCAAAATTTTGAAGAAAAAAGAAAATGTAAGAAAAATCAAAGGAGTGTGATGAGAATAAAGACAAGAAGAGCAGCAACTACAGCATACTTGAGAGCAGTAGCCAATATGGCAAATGAAATCACCAACAGCTGCCATAAAACCTGCACCACAGTCAATGCGAGTATGCCGATCAATCCAACTGCCACCATATTATTCGGATCTGGATCAAGTACTAGATCTGCCCAGTTCAGATTCAATCTTGACCGTCCATTAAAACCTCCGCCATTTTTAATGCTGGTGTCGTATTCTGGGTTGGGCAAGTTATTGTTTTGTGAATGGAGTGAGAATTGTTTTGGGGTTTTGGGTTTTATGGGGCAGAAATTGAGGTTGTGAAATGGAAGGGCGGGAGAGAGGGGTCTGGGCAATGGCACGAAAGTTTTGAACCCGAACATCTGTGTCAATGGCATTTGAATCAGATCGAAGAAACTCTGAGGTGGAATTTGTTTTAGGACAAATGAATTGGTGTGTGATTAGATACAATTTCAGCTCATATCTATTACAATGGGCTTAGATTCTTCTTGGGGGAAGGAAACAGATGCCAAAAAAAAAAAAAATGGAGGTTAAAAGAACGCGACCACAGTGGGAGTCGAACCCACGACCTTTTGATCCGAAGTCAAACGCGCTAATCCACTGCGCTATGCGGTCCATTTAAGTGAGTAGGTTTATATTATCTAGATATTTAATTCGTCAATATGTTTTAAGAATCGACGATCTAATTGGTACGATCAGGTCTGTCGAGAGGCTGAGAGCGACAGCACACCAATACGTAGATTTCCTTTCTTGTACTGTCTGAACAAACACATCAATACTCACTATAAGGCTATATAAGGAGTAGGGCAACGTTCAAAACATATATCCAACGAATACTTTACTTAATATCAGGGTTGAATTCAGGATTGAATTTTAAAAAAAAATAATAATAAATAAATAAATTAAGCCATGCTAATATGTAAAATTTTTTCCTTAAAACATTTGAAATGGGCTTGGAGGACCAGGCTGAAGCCCAGTCCAATTCCCCTCTAAATCTGCCACTACTTAATGACTATCTGATTTTTAAGTGAACTGTACCCGATTTCAAGTGAGCTGAACTCTTTGGAGGTAATCAAAATTGTACTCTATTTCAAGCGGATAACTTGGGTTAAAAAATTGAGTAACTCAATTTATAATTTTGTTGCAATTATGTCACTCCGTTCGAGTTCATTAACATAACAATTTATTTTGAAATCAACAATCTATTTCATGCCATTATTGTGTTTGACAAACTAATGGACTTGGACGGAATGACTTGATAAAATCGATTGGTATAAATTGACACAATTGTGACGAAACAAAGTTCACTGACTTTAACGTGTGTGAGAGAGAGAGAGAGAGAGAGAGAGAAGGGGTGGATCAGCATCATCAGATGGTGGTATCTATATTACAGAGATCTTCTGAACAGAGCCAAAAAACTACCAAGAAATAGATTACAAGGAAGGAGTAAAATATGGAAAACAAATCACTGATTGTTATATGTACATAAAGCTACAAGTGCATAGATGCTTCCAGGACCTGATCTCAATGATAGTGCCATCAACTTCTGGGCATTCCCTTGAAAGCAACAACATAAATACTGTGGCTGAAGAACTTATCCATTACTAGCATTCCCTTCAGTACTATTCAGCAAACATGTGCTCTCTACTCGTTTAATGTTTTATATTACCATCAATCAACAGGCCGTTGCATCCTCAGATCGACATTGAAGTTCCTGGGTAGGGCCCGACATTTGGTTGTCAAGGGATCTCGGTGAATGTCTGTGGCAATTTGATAAGCACTGACAATAACGCACGTTGATAGATTGCATGCTGTACTGGGGTCGGATGGCTGAACTAAACATTGGCTGCATAAACCGCTTTCTCTCGGGAAGCTCGTTCAGTGAAATTCGACATACAGGACATGTGGATTGCTTGTGCAACCATATGTCGATACATGATGCATGAAAAGAATGTCCGCAATTAGGAAGGATACGTAGTTTATCTTCCTCATTGTATTCAGCAAGGCACACAGTACACCTGCGGACATGTTTCGACGTTAGAATGGTAAATGGCAAGTAAAAATGCGAGCATGCAACCCTCCATTGGTTATAAAATCAAACATCCACCCCCGAGATCCTAAAGGGTCCACTATCCACTAACTCAAAATGAATAAAGTGCCCCTCTTACAGAACTCGTGTTTTAGTTCCTCATCGTTCAAGTCAGTGAAGTGAGAAAAACTGGAAACGATTTGTTTTTAGTTAGGTATGCATATAATTCTTAGTTCATATTGAGCAAATCAAGAAATTACCAAAATGGACTGAATAAGTTACTGGGATAACTTGACATTTTGCAGTTTTCAAGCTCGTGCAATAATAGAGCTGGGGAAAGGAAACTGCAGCGTTGTGATGGGAGTTTTCCTTTCGAGCAGTGCTGTGTGTACTCTGTACACACAGAAACACCATGGAAGAGACACAGCACCGGGGTGGGTGGGTATTTTTTTGACTTTTTTTATTACAACTTGGGCCCCACAATGTGAGATTTCTGGTGCATGTTTCACACTCTTCTGTACATATGGAATTGCTGTTTTCTTTATTGTGATTGTATGTAGAGTTTCTTTCAGTTGTGGTGTTGTACAAAGTTTTCTGCAATTGGGATAAGTACAGAGATAAGAGCAATAAGTGCTTAAATCATGGTAGCAACCACGTGTTATGTCTGCCATTTTAGTAGATAGAGTTTCTTTTTTGGGGGGCGTGTGTGTGAAGACCAGGAGTAAAGGGGAAAGTGGAGCAGAACAAGATGGTGAAAAAAGAGTGTTCAAATGCCCTCCAAGGATTTTTCATGTACAATTATGGTCCAAGAAAAGGATAATGCGGCAATTTCTCCCAGTCACTCATCCTCCCATGGACTGGAAAAATAATGTAGCTTCCTTCTACTTGATTTTATTATTTAGCACATCTTTTACAAGTATCAATATATCTCATTAGCCTGAGAAACAAAAAATCCTTCCCTATATTATTAAGAGCAAATTTCCAAGAACTGCATTCAACAAAAATTTTCCTAGAAAAACATTAAAACAGACTAACAGTTAGGATGATGATCATTATATTCAACTTAAATCACGTTGAGAATAAGGTTGAAATTGTAACCAAGATGCATTGCAGTATCTTCCAGAGAAATTGTCAAGAAACACTAATTAAGAAATTCGGATAGTGGACATCAACAAATTCCGTTTTCCAACTATTACGAACGCAAGGAAAAAAACTCAATGGCCTCAGAATATGCAAATTTAACCAATAGAGTTTCTTCATCTATTGCAAAAAACTCAAGGGCAACATTTAAATCTTTTGCATGGTACCACTATCTGACAATCGTTGGCTAAGAAATGGTTAGTTCATCAATTATTGAACCTTAGTTTTATCAATGGCCTCCTCATGGTTCAGGATGAAGGCAGATAGACTAGCCCAGGACCATCATATTCACATTAAGACAATTCTGGAGACACACTTAACGATATGGTACAGAGCACGGACAATCTCAAGTCCATAGCTGACACCCATTCGACAAAGTCCAAGATGAATGGAGTCGAAATTCAAACAAAAATCAGAGTCAAAACATTTTTCTAAAACTAAACTATAATGTTAGGAGAAAATTACATATAGATCAACCTTAGCAGTATTTCCTTCAACCAAGATAATAAAACTAAAATACAAGATTTTTCTGTCACTTGCTACTAATAGCTGATGAGCAAACAGTCAAATCAATTAATCATGCAAGAATCACCATGTGTCTATCCTGGATAAAGTAAGACTTTCAAAAGGGCAGTAAGTAATGTCTTCATCAAATTAATAATCTTCTAAATAAATTAGAAGAAGAAAAAAAATTAACAGCACACTTGGCAGAGCATCATAGTATATTCAGCAAACTATAAGAGATCAACAAGAGGAGAACTTACTGAGTATTTTCTTTTGAAGACCAGCATAAATCTTTATACTTCTTGATGGGAAAATTAGCCACCACAAGAGGCTCAAGGCCATTCAAACCCCTCTCCAACTGTTGACAAAATGAATTAAGCATGCCTTCAGTTCAAAATAGTAATAAGTGATCCACAGTGATAAATACCTCCAGAAATGTAAGATCTAATGTTAGTCTCATTATAATTGGCAAATGTAAGTTTCTAAAGATAGACCCTTTATAATTGGCAACCTGTAAGAGTGAACAACCCTTTTACAAAGATGGATAAAAACAAACGAAAAAAGTAAACGCATGACCATACATACAGAATGATAAATCCTTTACAGCACAAGGAAAAATGCACAGAAACCATGTAATTACAAAGTATGCTATTAAATCAGAAATGAAATATGAACATATAGTGGGAACAAGAACTTACAATGTTAAGATCAGATCTAGAACCCGTGGTTAAAGCTCGCCTCGAAGCATTTAATTGAATTCGAGCCCATATGAGTCTAGTACATACAAACACTATGAACAGGGTACTCATTGCAAATCCAATCACTGTCATCACCAAATTTATCTGTGAAGACATCGTTCTTTCCTTTCTAGATGGTACCACTAAATTAAAATTAAAGCCCAAGTCAGTATTTTTATGTACTCTTCAGTGTCCCACTCCAGAAATTCTCAGAAAAAGTCGAACCCTACACTCTTCATAACAATTAAACCATTTCACACAAAACCCACATCATAAAATCAATTCATCAACATCAAAAACCAAAGACACTTTGTTTAATCATCACTACTAGTCTATCTCCTACGTCCCCTCTTAAAAAAACCTTTCTTGATTCTGATTTCTGTATCTAG
>NW_019240442.1:166397-194226 GCF_002742605.1 Olea europaea var. sylvestris
CACTTTGTTTAATCATCACTACTAGTCTATCTCCTACGTCCCCTCTTAAAAAAACCTTTCTTGATTCTGATTTCTGTATCTAGCTTCCATGTATCTTTCTCAGCAGAAATTGTAGAAGTGAAAATTTTCTAGACCTTACAAGATCATGAAAAGGGCTACCGTGGTAGAATTGTCCGAAGCCAGTATCTGACAATACCCATTTGTAGAAAACACAGACAAGAGAATAGAGGGAAAGATTATAGTGTCATCAAGAACATTCAACAGGGAATAAAGGGACCGAAAAAGATATATCTGAGATCCAAAATGATTTTTTATGGCATGTGAAAATTAAATGGAGCAAAATATAATGAAAAGAGAGCCGATTATTCGTTGAAGTACTTGTACAAATTCCAATTTTTATTTAGAAATATTGATGCTTTTTCAACGGCGATAAAACTTCAATTTATGTATTTTACCCATTTTGATTTAAAAATCTATAAATTAGGCAGTTACATTCACACTCAAATACCACGAAAACAAATTTCGCTTAATCAATTATTTATTGGTTGAAATGTAAAATATTCAATTATTAATGAGAAGCAAATTTACTTACACCTAAAAGATTGATGCGTGTACAATTTTTACAAATGAGAGGGCAACAAAACTTCAACTCATATCTTTTATTTATTTTATTTTAAAATTTTAAATAAAATAATTAAATGTAACTTTCCTTAAAGATTAAAGTGAAGATTTTCAGAATCAAATAAGGAATAAAACATTTTTTTATACTATTGTTCAAGTTGACTACGGAGAAAAAAATTTGAGGATCCCCCACTTCCCTCCAGTTCCACCAAACATGGCCGAAATTCATTAGCCATGAAAATTTTGTCAGTCATTAGTTGGTACGGTAGTCTTATCAAGGGAAAAAAAAGTAAGACATTATTGAGTGTAAAACATTTCACAATCAAATGGAAGCGAGTGAAACGACATTTATGACTTAATCGGGTATTTGTTGGTTTCTAGTTTTAAATTTTTATTAATTTTAGAAAAAAAATCTAAGCGAAGTACGAGCTTTTAAAGTTTGGTCCAACTTTTTCAATTTTCTTTTTTGCAAAATTAAAAATTGTGAAAATTACACAATAACCTACCTTAAAAATCTCGTATTCTAAAATCAGATGGATAGCTTAATCTTTCAAAAATCAGACCATTTTATATTTAAATATTAAATATTAATTATACAAAATTCATTTCAAAATCCTAATCAATTTCTCCTCTCTCCTCCTCTCTTCACGGCCTCTCTACCCAATCTCTGGCGCCGCACCTTCTTCTCTCTCCGGCGAATTCGGACCCGACCAAACGACACCTTGTAGCGGTAGCAGCACCGCTGTACACGATCGCTAACGGCAGCGATCGCGTGTAGAACCACTGGAGTCTATCTCTTTTTATTCAACTTCTCCGTCGGTGTCATCCCAGGTGTTGTCAACTCTCCGCGAGGGTAATGCGCCTATCGCCCCCACTGCAACCACGATTTTTTGGTGGTGGTGGTGTGGCGACGGCAGCGACACTGAGATTGGGAATTTTTTTGGTTGATTTGGTGTGGTGTGGAGATGGAAATGGTGATGGTGATGGTGATTCTTGGTATAGGCAGTGATCGTGGTGCTAACCATGATGTTGGTGAGAATGTGGTAACCTTTGACGGCGTGGCTCGAAGCTCACAAGTTAGACTACTGCGCTGCCGTGGTCAAGATCTGTTGTGGACTATGGCCGGAATCTGCAGTTCCGCGATTTGGTGGGGTTTTGGGTTTGCTTTTAGTCGGTGGATGGGGGTTGTATTGGTGGTGGTGGTGGTGGTTAGGTGGTGGCGACTTTGTTAGATCCAACGTGGTGGAGGTTACGTTGGATATGGTGTGGTTGTGGTTTTGTTGGTGGTGGTGGATATTGTGGGTGGTGAGATGGTGGCGATGGTTATGGTGATATGTTGGTGGCGACGTGTCTATTGAGGTGGTGGTGGATATGGTGCGATGATGTGTTAATTTGAGGTGGCGATGTTGCCGTCGGGAGGTGGCGGTGGTGGTAGTTATGGCGATGATGGTGGCGGTGGTGCTACTGCAAGAAGTGACTACGTGGTGGTCACAAGTGTTGTGGGGTGTTTGTGACCAACTTATTGGTTGAATGTGACCAATAATTGCTTAATTTGTGATAAAAAAAAAAATTATATGTGACCTAAAAATTGTGGTTGTAACTCATAATTTATTAAGTTGTGATAAAAAAATTAATCATGACCAATTGATCTAATAATTTGTAATGAATAAATGAGTTGTGACTAATAAAAGTTTTGATTCTATAACCAATGAATAATCTGTTACCTATAAAATTTTTTATTCGTGACCGAAAAACAACATGTGACTTGTAAAATTTTTGGTTTGTGATCGAGAAATAAGTTGTGATCAATACTTTGATAACTTGTGACTAAAAATTAATCCGTGACTAATTAATTTTTTTTATTTGTGACCGATGAACTATGACCTAAAATTTTTTTGAATTGTGATCGTAAAATAATTTGTGATACAAAATTTTTGATTTGTGACAAAAAATAATAAGTGACTAATTAAATTGTTAATTTGTGACCAAATTGTATAAATATGTGACCTAAATATATTTAATAAATAAATAAATAAATTAAATCATATATATTTTAATAAAAATTTGATTTTTGAAGTTTGAAACTTGTTTTCTTAATTTTAAAATATACCATACTTAGTCTCTTGTGAAACTTTCCCTTAAAAATTTGATACGTGACACAACTTAAAATTTTTAAAGTTTGATCCAACGATCTTACACTTAGGAGCAATAGTGGGCCCAATAAGACTTTTCCTGCTGTTTGGGACCTACTATTCAAATTATAATTTTCTTTCTCTTATTTTTAATCACGCAATTTTTCATAAAATATATTACACGTAAATCGAAATTTTTTTCTTCTTTTTCGATCACCCATTCTTCAAAAAATACTATTTCAAAAATTAAAAATTGAAATAATGAAAGCTAAACAGGAGCTACATTTCCATTATTTTTATCTTTTCAGGTTGGATAAAGCTAAACGTACAGAATGCGTTTCACAGAAAGGCTACAGAAATTCAAAAATGAAGTGACGTGTCGATGAAAGGAGAAGTAGAGAACTGTTGGTTGGAAAAAGTATTTAATAAATTCAATAAATTACTTATATTTTTGTCTTAATTTTCGGACTCATTATGGAATATCAAACGAAGTCTAAATATTATATTCTTAATATCATTTTGAAGTACTCGCGGCCTAATATTTCATGTCGTTAATGATGCGCAAAACAGCCAAACATAGCAAATGTTACGGTGCGTCAAAGTAAGCCTAAAAGTGTTAGACAATCAATGGAATGACTGAAATTCTCTTTACCAAATGGAGGAGATAACTTCTGATTATATAGGCAATAATTGCAGTTGTGAAATCATATATAATAGGAAAGAATAAATTACAAATATATAAAATATCCCTACAGCTATACAAGATGATATTGTGGCAAAAGTTATGGAGGATCATAAGCTTCTTCCTTATCACCCCCCTTCAAGTTGAGCATGTTAGAAGGGGTAACGCTAAGCTTACTTTGAAAAAGAAAGAACTGGGGCTTAGTGATGCCTTTGGTCAACGAGTCAGCAAGCTGCAGATGTGAAAGAACAAATTCAACTTTCAAAGTGCCATTAGCAACAAGTTCACGAAAAAAATGGTAGTCGATTGCAATATGTTTTGACCGAGGACGAGTAACTGGATTGACAACCATAAAGATTGCACTTTTATTGTCGCAAAGAATTTTAGGTAGCGCTGAGGGTGTAACATGAAGGTCCCGAAATAGTTGAATAATCCAGGCAATATTAGTCGTGGCAACAGCTAAGGAGCGATACTCGACTTTAGCACTTGAATGAGAGACAATGCTTTGTTTCTTAGAGGACCAATAGACTAAATTGGCACCAAAAAATATAGCATAGCCAGTAGTAAAGCGACGTATATCAGGACATCTAGCCCAATCCGCATCAGAGTAGGCAAGAAGATCACGAATCGACTGTTTATGAAGTTGAAGTCCATAATGAGGAGTGCCTTTAACATATCGTAGAATACGCTTGAGAACACAAAAGTGATCCTCTATGAGGGCATGCATGAACTGACAAATGGAATTTACACCGAAGGACAAATCTGGCCTAGTGATAATCAAGTATTGAAGAGCGGCTACAAGAGAACGAAATAAAGTAGGATCGGAGAACGTCTTTCCATCAGTTTATAGGTGCTAACCAACGAAAAATGGTGTGGAAATGGGCTTCGCATCAAGCATGGAAGCACGTTGCAAGAGATCAAGAGCATATTTCGTTTGACTGAGAGACAAACCCTTCTCATTAGCTTGGACTTCAACGTCGAGAAAGTAATGAATATCACCCAAATCCTTCATGGAAAATTCCTTGGAAAGACGAGTAATAATAGATTGAATCATAGAAGGATTACTTCCAGTGATAACCATATCATCAACATAAAGAAGTAAATAAACAGTCCCAAGTGAAGAATGATAGACAAACAATGAAGAATCGGCCTGACTGGAGACAAAACCCAATTTAAGCAAAAAGGAGCTAAAACGATGAAACCAAGCTCAGGAGCTTGTTTCAAGCCATAAAGAGCATGCTTTAGGCAACAAACATGCTAAGGAAATTGTGGATTAGTGTAGCCAGGCAATTGTTCCATGTATACCTCTTCGTTGAGAAACTCCATGAAGAAAGGCATTGTTAACGTCTAACTGATGTAAACGCCATCCAGAAGTAATGGCCAAGGACAAAATGATTCTAACGGTGGTAGGATGTACCACATGACTAAATGTATTACCAAAATCAAGACCATGAACTTGAGAAACTCCACAAGTCGTGCCTTATGGCGTTCAATAGACCCATCAGAGCAAGTTTAGTTTTGAAAATCTAGCGACACCCCAACCGCATTATGATTCTTAGGACGAGGTACAAGGATCCACGTATTATTTTTCTCCAAAACTTGAATTTCATCATCCATAGCTGAAAGCCATTCAGGTTGTTTTGAAGCAGACTTGAAGCCCCGAGACTCTTTAAGAGCAAGAAGTGCCTGAAAAAGCTTAGAAGAAGGCAAAGTAGCCATAGCATGATATAATCGTGGTTGAAATATACCAGCTTTCCCTCTGGTAATCATCGGATGGTTGGAAGTGGTCACAGGAAGAGCTGAGGAGGCGGGTGTAGTAACATTGGAGTTCGAAGCTATATAATCCAATGAAGAATTAGCAGGAAGAGGAACCTGCTTATCAGGGGGAGAGTTCGAGGACATGTGTAGAGTATCACTGTAATGCAGACAAGGTGAGTTCGAAGAAGATGGTGAAACCAAAGAATTTGAAGAACTAGCATTAGAAAAAATTAGATGCACATTCTTGGCAATCTAAAAATTGAATATAGTCAACGTTATGCTGCATATGTTGTACAGAATCCTCATTAAATGGAAAAATATTTTCATGAAACTGTACGTGTCTAGAAACATACACACGATGAGTCTTTCGGTCTAAGCACCGAAATCCTTTATGAAGGGTGCTATATCCTAAAAAGACACAAGGAGCAGATTTTGGAGATAATTTATGAGGTGAGTAATCTCTCAAATAAGGGAAGCAAAGACACCCAAAAGTATGAAGTATAGAGTACTCTGGTTGTGTACCAAACAAGAGCTCATAAGGAGTAATCCCTTATTTGAGTAATCTCTCAAATAAGGAAAGCAAAGACACCAAAAAGTACGAAGTATAGAGTAATCTGATTGCATACCAAACAAGAGCTCATAAGGAGTTTTGCCATCAAGTATTAGTAACGGGAGTCAGTTAATGAGAAAGACAGTCATAGAGAAGCCCTCAACCCACAAAGAGAGTGGTACCTGTGCATGAAACATAAGGGTAAGACCTGTTTCTGTAACATAGCGATGCTTGCGTTCGGCAATGCCGTTCTGACTAGGAGTATAAGTACATGCCATACAAAGAACAATACCAAAAGAGTGCAAATAAGAGCGAAACTTATTATTTATAAACTCAGTTCTACCATCACATTGAAATGATTTAATTTTTGCTGAAAATTGCGTCTCAATATAGCGTTGGAAATGAATGAAAGTGTCAAAAAAATCAGATTTAGTTGGAAAGGAAATATCCAACTAAATCTAGTACAATCATCAATAAACATAGCATAGTATCTATGACCAGTAAAAGAAAGAACTGGTGATGGACCACATAAGTCATAGTTTAAACGATCAAAAGGCATGGCACAATGTTCATCATTTAAAGAAAAAGGTAATCAGTGGCTTTTATCAAGTTTACAACCAAAACAAATATCAGAATTTGTGTTCACCAATGCATCAGTACAAGAGATAGAACCTAATCTAGAAAGGGAAACAATAGTATGATAATTTGGATGACCAAGGAGTGCATGCCATAAACAACCATAGGCTTGCGGTGGAGAGGAAGTGGTGGACATGAAGGCATGATGGCGACGATTCAACACGTAGAGACCATTCTCACATTTTCCAACTCCCAGTACCTTTCTTGTTACTTGGTCCTGTATGGTAAAACCAGAAGAAGAAAAGATAACATAGTAATTATTCTCTTTTGTAATTTGACTAAAATAAGATTTATCTTAATGCCAGGAACAACTAAGACATTTGATAAAAGCATGGGACTAGTCGAAACAAAAGATGAAATGGAACCGGTGTGAGATATTGCTAAAGACTGACCATTTCCAACCATGACACGTTCATTACCAGAGTAAACAGCCGGTTCATCCACGCCTTCGATGTCATTTGTCATGTGGGATGTTGCTCCAAAGTCAAGAAACCATTTGGAGTCATTCAGACCTTGAATTGAGTAGGCGGAAAATGCTTCAGCAAGGTTAGCGGATTGCTTCTTCTTAAGTTTTAGGTAGACCCAACAACATTTTGCTAGGCGTTCTTTATTGTCACACAACTGACAGTAAACAGAGGTTGATGAAGGCTCAAATTGACAGAAGTTGTGGAAGGCTAATTTGAGATTAATGACTGATTTTTTCCTTTCTAGGCAGAGTTGGATGGTGAATGGGAGATCGATCATTCAAAAATCTCATGGCTCAAAGCTTTCAGAACAATCTCTGCGAAAAAGGGTAATGGAAGCTGTGACATCATGGTGCTGGAAAAGATCTTGTAGTTTGGTCCTAATGCTCGTAAATACCAGTGAACTTTATCTGTGTCGTTAATAGGATGACCAAAAGCAGCCAATTGATCACAAAGACCTTTGAAGGTTCGAGAAAATTCAGCAATGGACTGAGAGCCGCGTTGCATCAGTTGGAGTTCATCCTTAAGATGTAGTTCTCGAGTCTTTGACCTATGCGAAAATGAGACTTCAAAAGCACGCCAAGCCTCATGTGAAAGACGTAAACCTAGTACCTCACTTATAGACTCTTTTATAAGAGATGAAGGAGCAAACTGAGTAGCATCTGATCTGTCCACAGCCAAGAGATATAATCAGGATTCGGCTTTGTGGTGCCATCAGGGGCAGTAATCTTGTCAGATGGAACCTTGATGCTGTCGTCCAGATAACCAAGAAGGTATTGACTTGCTAAGAGAGGAACAAACTGATTCTTCCACAATAAATAATTGGAGGAAGTCAGTTGAATGGTGAGCATATGCACCATTGTGTTAAGGGGAAGATTCGGAGATGAAGAAGACGAATCAGCTATGGTGAGGATCGAACAAAAAACTACTGCTCTGATACCATAAAAGTGTTAGACAATCAATAGAATGGCTAAAATTCTCTTTACCAAATGGAGGAGATAACTTCTGATTATATAGGCAATAATTACAGTTATGAAATCATATGTAATAGGAAAGAATAAATTACAAATATATAAAATATCCCTACAGCTATACAAGATGATATTGTGGCAAAAATTATAGAGAATCATAAGCTTATTCCTTATCAAAGCCGTTCCAAACTAATATTTCGAGAATTTCGATAACAAGTTAACTTTAAAAATTCTTCGATGATTGTACGCTAGTCGAATTCATAAATCTTCTATATCATTTCGAAGCTCATTTCGAGAATTATATGATAAACACATCGAATGATCTAAATGAATATCGAAAATAGTTAAATGTATATCAAACGTATGTGTTAAAAAGATGCGTATAACTCATCTTTTGTTTTAAAAAAAATCAATTATTTTATCAGTTAGTTCTTGAAATGAGTTTCGAGAAGATTTAGAAGATTTATGGATTTGACTAGTGTATAATCGTCGATTTTTTTTTAAAGTTAGCTTGGTATCGAAATTCTCGAAATATTAGTTTGGAACGACTTACTTTGACGCGCTGTAACATTTGCTATGATTGACCGTTTTGCGCACCATTAACGACGTGAAATATTAGGCCGTTAGTAATTCAAAATAATATTAAGAATGTAATATTTCGATTTCGTTTGATATCTCATAATGAGTCCGAAAATTAAGACAAAAATATAAGTAATTTATTGAATTTATTAAATACTTTTTTCCATCATATAGTTCTCTGCTTCTCCTTTTGCCGGCACGTGACTTCGTTTTTGAATTTCTGTAACTTTTCTGTAAAACGTATTCTGTACGTTTAGCTTTATCCATAACGTTGCATGCACAAGGTACGTCAGAGGGACAACAGTCCCCATATGATGGGAGGGAGAACCTTTTGCGCACGCTCTCTTGAATTAGGGCATGGGAGTGGCACCTCCCTTTTTATTTCTTCAAGCCAGTATTATAATTCAATCTCATAAAATATTGATTATAAATCTACTTAATAAAATAAATAGCCAAAAAAGGAGTCAAGAGACAAAATCACAAGCTGTCTTGTTCAATATAGTCCAGCTAAAAATACCAAGTTTGTCTTATTTACATAATACTAATTTTAACAATTTCTTGCTACGACGGTTGTCGAAATACTCGACACTTTAACATCAATGACATTTATCAAAAAAAATTAAGAAATTCAAAATTTATTTATAAAATTAAAAGTATATCATAAACGTGCAACGATGCATATCAAAAATATAATATTATCCAAAAAGGTAATCTTAAAATGATTTTCTTTGCCGTTTCTTTATAATGTATCATATTCTATATTATATCTCATCATTTTTTTTTCTCTTCCGCTTTATTTTTTATTTAGGAAATTTAATTATTTTAGACGAGTTGGAATGACCAATACAAGCATGGATCTTGAAAGAGACTAACGTTAAATTCGAAACCAATTAATCCTAGAACACTTTATAATCTAAAATTGTGGAGTAAAATATTATCACTGGGAATCCAAATTGTTAGGCAATTTGTTTACAAACGACTTCCCCGGACTATGATGTAACCTCGGTTTTATTATCAATCGGCATTGGCCATATGATTGACTAGTACATCGACACAATTATCGAGACAACACAATCCACATTTTTTATGGACCTTTCGAAGCAACCTATTTTAAATAGTGTTGCTCACGGTTCGCCCCATTTCCTTGGAAGGCTATATTATTATTTTGAAACCCACTTTAATTGAGTTGAGCCTTGTTTTGGTCCACAATTTAACCCTAACCTAACTTACCTATTTTGGACATTTACTTGGCATATAATCCCATCTTCCTCTCGGCTTCCATGGAGTGTGTCTATTTTCCCTTCTCTTTGTGAGACTCTCTTCTCGGCTTCTTGCTTTACTTCACTGTGACCTTTGTGGTTAATTCTTTGTGGGCACATCATTGGACTTCACTTTTCCAACCTATAGCAATCGGAGTGGGGCGGCGGCGGCGACGGTTTCTTGGATTTGTCTCAACCTTGGTAGTGTCGATAAATTGGTAAACTGAGCCCGATTTTGTACTTGGAGTTCGGTGGAAATCATCCCTACACAAATCTTTCATTACCAAGGCAACCTACCTTAGCGCTTTGAAATGGGGTGGAAATGCGAGAACTGTTAACCTCGCGAATTGGACCTCCACGTGGTCAATCGAGAGTCACTCCACGCGTTCTTTTCTGCGCACAATAACACGTGGTCGGAACTATCGGGGGTGGTAGCGACCGCATACACTCCAACAATTAAGTTAGTGGGCGGTGATCGGAACGGTGCCGAAATTGTGCAAAAGTGGGGAGGAGAAAAACTATACTCTTGTGTGGGTAGCTTAGTGTGAGTTTTGTTACCTTTGCCTCTTGTCAAACCTTAGATATTTTTAGACGAGGAGCACCGTTGGATATGGGACACATGTATGCATCTGACGGTCTGAGGCGTCGGCTTGTAGGCATCAATTGGCCCGTCTAGAGTATGCGGGTAATTAATTCTTCTGAATTGAATTGACATAGAGTTGATACGACACATCAATCAATCCATGGAGATGTCACGTCAATTAATCCATGGAGATAAAGGGGATCCTGACAGAGATCTCTCTCTCTCTCTGAAACTGGCGACGGAGGGCTGTTGAAGAAGCGCCTCGGTGTACCCCACAATTCGGCATTGGGGGGTGCTTCAGACGCCTTGACGGATTCATTTGACGATCAGTATGCAGACTTAAAGTTAGATCGATACTTATATTACTTTGGAGGAACACGTGGCACCTCGCTGAAGAGTGGACATGATGTTCCGAAGCGATTTGGTTGGGGGCGTAACAAGAACCAAGAAGGGCATGATGCTTTATTTCCCTTTTTCCCTGCCTTCTTTTTCTCTCTATTGTTTTTTCATCTTTTCTATTAATATAAAAATCTTTAATTTTTAAGTCTCTTCGCCATTATTTTACGAGTATTTTACATGTCAGATTGAGTTAAATATTGTCTACAGGTTGAAGATACAATTATAAATAAATAAATTTATTTACTACATGATAATTTAAAGTTTACGATCGACTTGTTCAATGTGAAAATTTTGAATTGGCCTTGAAGATATTTTCTTTACATGTTTTGGTCATTGTTAGGTAACATAAACTTAATATTGACGTATATCTATCTAAATAAAATTAAAACGAGCTGATTGAGTGTAAAGATAATGATGTCGTGCAATTTGCTTCTATACTATAATGAACTTCAACTCTTCAAAATCTAAATATCTCGAAAAGTGTAAAAAAAAAAAATTAATAATTAAATTGGTAGCTTAGAGTAAGCAATGATGTTGTTATTGGGAGACAAAAATATCTGTTTCGAATGGTGAGATCTATATGTAGAGATGGCAATTTATCCCGTCCCGCCCACGAGGCCCAGCCCCGAATGGGGCAAAAAAATCCACCCGACGGGTTGATGGGGTTGGGCGGAGCATAATTCCCCGCCCCGTCACAGGTGTCCCGCCCCAACCCGACCCGCCCCCTGAATATTTTTTTGATATTTTTTTTTCGAGTGTTAATTTGAACATTATTTTTTTGAATTTTTGAATTTTGAATTTTTATTTTATAATTTAATAGTATAACTCTAAATTTTGAAAATGTATAAAAAAATAATAATAATAAATAAATAAATGGGGCAATAAACGGGGCAAAAAAATGCCCCGAACCCACCCCACCCCACGCCCCTGCACCGCCCGTTTAAGGTAAGGTGGGGCGGGGCACGGAGTGGGGTGGGGTTGGGGCGAGCCCCACTTCGTTGCCATCACTATCCATATGTTATAGTATTTCAATGTAAGGGCATGATGTCAAAAAGGGAGAGAAAAACAAAATGTAATCAAATAGTAATTGGTTCAAGTATTTGCAAAAATAAAATAAAATAGTAATATAGTACTCAAATAGCCATGAAACAAGAATTTAATATTTTTAATTGATTTTCTAATGCCACCGACATTTTCCTTCTATGCAAAAATTAGCTATATTTTTCCGAATTTACCACTAAACCGTTAGTATTGTCTTACTATTACTTGATCACTCATACCCTAAAGCATTCATTATCAGAGAAGATTTGTAACATTTTATGCACCAGGGCTTGCACATACGAAATAGTTCTAGAGACCATGCCACTGTAATTAAAATTTTCGGGTAAACAACGAACTCCTCGAATAGATTCAAATGGTTGAACTACTGCTCAAATGTATAAGTTGTTCATACACTTCCGTTCGTATTTATCATTCTCAAATCTAACAATTTTATAATTAATCCTCCTAGAGAATCAATTCTTTCCCTAAATTGTAATATTTTCACGTGCTGAATGATCGAAGTGCATTAAATATCTACTATTTTTTCTCTCAAAAGGGAGTTGGGAGTTCAAATTGTATTATTTTATTTAGTATTTCCATCCAATTGAAGACCGGAACAAAAGAAGGGACACCTTGGACGTACTCATTGACCTCGTGGGGAACCGAGTAACCAAAAGCAACGATTAGAATAACTATATCTACAACTTTTTTTTCCCTCTCGAAAAGGAGGTTGAGAGTTCTAATTGTATTATTTTATTGAAGCATGCTAGGTTTACAATCCACTTAACAATTTGGTTTACAATCATTGAGTTGGCACAAATTCATACAACATTTCAAAAACTATTTTTTAAATTTATGGGGTGGATCCCTACGCCGCACTAGTTGTCAACCAAGTTGTGAAACTTGATTGTACAACTAGAATAATTCTATGGATAAAACTATTTTTACACAACCATTTACACAATTTTTTACACACTCGACACTTGGCCTCCCCCTATTGGAGGGGCTGTTGGTGGGCCAATAGGGGGCGACCAAGTGTCGAGTGTGTAAACCATTGTGTAAATAGTTGTGTGAATGTAGCATTGTCCTAATTCTATTATATTTAATGTTGGAAAAATATTGGAAGATGGTTTCTACTTGAAAACTCTATGTCAATTAGAAAGCCAAGGAAAGAAAATGAAGGTGTTTCTATTTCATTACAATATTCTATACATATTCGTGTTCACTTATAAGCATTCTTCGTGTCAAAATAAATATTCTTGTCCATACATGTAGACATACGAAAGATAACAACTACTAATAAATAAATAAATAAATTTAGCTGTTAGTTTAGACTTACTTGATCAATATGCATTAACGAATTTGAATTAGCATTTTAGATATTTCCTTTCCTCGATCCGGTCATTATCCAAACAAATAAAATTGAAATGGGCAATTGAGAGTAACGATAATGATGGCACGCAATTTGCTTGTATACTATAATGAAATTCAACTCTTCGATTGTTAAAAAAAAAAAAAAATAGTCAACTCTTCAAAATATCTATAGAAGTGCCAAAGAGGTGGTTTTTTCAGAGTATGCGACGATATTTTTTTTTGTTTGGACAAAATATCTATTTAGATGATGTGATCCATGTAACATAGCATTTCAATGTAATTTGGGTCATTGATTCTAATGTCATGATGTTAAAAAGGGAGACAAAAAGGATGATGCAATGAAATTGATCAAAATATTTGAGAAAAACTAGACAAAAATGGCTTATGGCCGAATCAAGACTAGCCAAGTTTGCACGCGATTCGATCCACTTGCAATCCCTATGATTCACACTTACAAGTTGATCATATTTTTAAAACCAAATTGTCCCAAAGAAAGATTTTGTCAATAAGATTAGGTTTTGTTCGATACGTACTTAATTAAGCTAATGAAAATGTGTTTTAAGGAGATGACTCGTACTCACAATTTGATTCTTATCTACTTTTCTCTTTTATAGCTTGTTTCGCCAAATTTTTATCGATCTTGAAGCAATAAGCATACATTATGAATAAAAGTTTGAAATGTTTTAATTTGATCCATTCATGTTTAGAAATAAAATATTCATACCTTAGTGTATAATTATAAATTTAATAGTAGCCTTCATAAGATCTAAAGAAATGATGGAAGATTTTGTGTGCATTGGAAGAATCGATCAGATCAATTTGAAGAGATTGGTCATGTTGCAGCTGCTGCACTACGACGACGACACAATACTACCTGCTGTCAATATTCACCACACATAATTGTCTAGTGCGATTTTATATTTTGAAATCATCGAATTTTGTTTGTACGATTTGTTTTTTATTTTTTATTTTGGGGTGGCATTGATGATAGTACTTGTAATGGTTTTAGCATATAGAATCTATAGTGGTGGCTCTAAGGTTAAGGATTGGTTGTTGGTGGTGGCGGCGGTGGAGTGATGGCAATGAAGATGATCTAGTTGTTTTTTTAATGATGGCAATGGCTTTTAATATAGTATGTTGCGATAAGATAATTGTGGTAGCGGTCTAATGGTGGTGACGTTGTCATCAACAGAGGTGTAACACTGAATTTATAAGCAGTGATGACAGTTACGATAATGGTGTATATAAACAATAATATACGTGCAACACACTATACACTATGTTACAACTTACAAGTGGTGACAATTGTGGCATTCGAAGCACGTGGTGAAAAAGTGTGTAACATAATACAATACAATGAAATACACTTAGTTACAAAATTTATTGTAAGAAAAAAATGGATTTCAAAAATGTTTAATGGTATGTTTGAAATTAATAATTTTTTTAAATATAAATTAATTAAAAAGATATGGCTGAACACTTCTTTTAAGTTTCTTAAACTTTACTGTCGTTTTTATTTATTTTTATTTAAAAAATAAGAACATTAAACTTCACTGTCGTTCCACAGTTTACCATTTTTTTTTTGTCTCTCCCATCTTTCCCAACTTTCCGCTCCAATAATCTTATCAATTAAAAAACCTTCGAAACATAAAATCTGAAAATAGTCCATGAAAATCTCATGTCTACGAGGTTTTTACTCTCTCAAAATGCAATTATCATATCCCAAAATTTTAAAAAATGACATATTTTATGTCATAATGAGGCAACAATTAATGTCATATCAGGGATAAAATCAAAAAACAATATGGTAAAGGTTGCATTAAGTCAAAAAAGCCTTTACATCCTTGAAATTCATAACGCACACTTGCTCAACAATTCAAAAACACACATACACATCAAAGGTCACATTAGGTTACAATTAATGATCCCAATTGCAAATTAACTTCAAACACACAAAATAATTCATTAAATATCACATTCAATATAACAAAAGAGGTCACGTCGGGTGAATTCAATGTCTCAAATGGAAATTATAAACGTCATCAACAATTCAAAACAAATAATTATTTATTCATGTTTTATTATATATCTTGTCATTCTTCCCTGCACATATAAAATTCATAAACTCCTGTTGAATTTAAGTTATTGGCTTATTTCACCTTTGCAAAAGGCTAAAAATGAAAGACTCATTTCGAATTTTGATATATTGGCTAATAAATAAAGGCTTCATTTAAGGAAAAAAATAAAGCTAAGTTATTGTTCATTTTTTCTACCACTTGCTAATTGTCTCTAATAATTTCAAAAGATTTTATTGGGAACAATATTCTAGGTTAGGATCATATGAGAATTTTGTGTTTAGAGCTATAAATTAACCTTAAAAAAAAATAGTTAATTGAGTTGGTTCAGTATTTCGATTTTATCTAATTTCACGTCCATTTGGGAATAATTTTTGAACTTGATTTAGTTTATAATCGAGTTTCTAGTGTTCACTATGAATGTACGAGTCTTCTACATTGCCGAAATAGTACTATCACTCTGAGCACTCCCTTCATATATTGATATTATTGTTATAGGAAAAAACGACTTTAGTCTACATATTTCATCATATTTTTTAGCTCTATCTTTCCAGTTAAATTATTTGAGTGAAGATTTCACTTTGCCTGATGCTACTTCCTTCCTTCAACCGTACATTGCAACCTCTGAGTCACTTCAATTGACGTTGAAAAGCTTCATCATCAACATCCCATTATATAGATTTACAAACTATACTAATTCACCTAGATATAAAAAATACTTCAATGGGAAGGCTCTACGTGCACATATGGTAGAATCGCTAAATCAACTCACAACACCTCATATAGCAAAATTACTCAAGTTATGACACTGCAGATGCTGAGTGGGTCGAGAGAGAGATATATAGTGGATGGACAGATCTACTCTTGAGTGATCTAAGATTCTAATTATCATGATTTGGATGTTCAAATGGTGTATCCAATTAAAGAAATAATGAAGCTATTTTATCTGGTTGGGGATGATGCTCGTGTGATGGGTTAGGTAATGAATGTGCTATATATGAAATGGTAAAATCAAGTAAATCCTTGTTTGACATCTTTCATAATCGATTAAATCACTTTTTATCAACATAAATTATGGAATCCACAAGTACTCCACAACTATCAACCACTTATTTCTTTCTAGGGTTAAGTTACGTAGGTTCAGTGCACAGTCCCTCACATGGGGGCGTGGTCTCGCATTAATTGGGTGTGGGCCCCTCCCATCATGTGAGGGGCTCGGTGTATAAGGGGTAAAATCCATATGGAGATAAATATCATTGTTAAGAAAGAAATCACTTTATGGACAAGTAACTTTCATGTCACATTCTAATTTGATTGTTATTATGTACTTTGCCAACACCCGATTAGAAGACATACTATTTCTTTTTAGAAAAATTTCATAACTATAATAATTTAAAAATACAATTTCAAAATTTATAAACTTGTAAAAAAATTTTAAAAAATCAAGTAATATGCGAATGTATTAGGTGATATGTGACTGTCACTTATTGTAATAAATTATTGTGACCTATAAACTATGTAATTGTGACTTAGTATGATATCTGATTGTGACCTAATTTATTTGTAACGTATTAGTTATATTTATATGACTACTTGATTTTTTAAATAAAAAAGTAATATTCCATTAATGAAAGTTAAAAGAAAAAAAATGGTGGTGGGGGAGGGGAGGGGATTTGGGTAATTTTTCTTTCTTCTTGGTAAGCTAACTTTTCCTTAGCCTAACATTGTGAATAGCCCAAGCCCAATTAAATCTCCCAAAAGATGAAATATGTTATTCTTCTTAAAATTCTCTATTTATATGTAGGATTGTGCATCCTAGCCCAAGGCCAAGCCCAAATTTCATGTCTATGATAGTTTCCTAACCTATGGTCAAAGTCAAACATTGTACAACCTGTAATGTTTTTGGCCCCCATTTTTTGAAATGAAAATGGGTGTAATATAATTTTTTTGTAAAATGAGTGATTGATAAAGAAGAAAATTTTTTCGATTTACGAAAGAAAAATGGAATATAATATAATGAGATTCAAACATGGGCTTAGAAATGAAGAAAATGTACAATTTTTTTTTCTTTAAAAACTATTTTTACTTACAAAAAAATTATCGACAGTTCAAAAAGAAAAACAAATAAAAGTTCAGTATATATTGTTGATCACTATTTACATATTTACATCACTTTGATCACTTTACAGCTAAAGAATAACCCCTCCCCCCCTCTCGCTATACCCACGCCAATGCTGCACATCATTTTACGGTAGTAGTAATTTTGAAACCAAATGAAATGTACCAGCACCACCCTGGTCACTGGTCACTTTGATTGCCTCGACACTCTCTCGATAAATAATATTTTGTACATGATCTTACGATTTTACGCATCAGTCGACCCATTTCATTAATTCATCCAAGGAATTTTTGGAATTAGTATCACCACCCTTGTCACTTTGATCACCCTTTCCATCTCCTCCGGCCACCACGATCACGTTCGGTGTCCGCACTTTGAACCGCTCAGGCCTCTTCGAACCGAGGCTGAGGCTCCTTCCAAGGGTCCGAAAACTTGTCAGCTCTTTGTTCTTCCTCGAAACATTATCGGTTTTCTTAAGCACAGCCACAAAATCTTCATAACTTTTAGGGAAAATTTTCTTGAAAAATTCATGTCTTCTAACATAAATTTCCCTGAAAGATTCCAGTAGCACCAGCAACCTTGGATCAACCCTTTTCCCAGATTTCCATCTAATCATATGTGGTTGATGATATTTTTCTCCAAAATCTTCTCTGTATAATCCAGAAAAATCATTTTCCCAGCCGGAATATGAATCCATGCCAATGTTCGATTCTTCATAGGAAAAATTGGGTTGCCTAAGTCCACCATGAAAGTCATCAATGGACATCATTTTTTCTTCAGAAAACATAAGCAGAATTTTCGGAAGTATATGTGAATGTATGTTTAATGAAGAATCGGTTAAAACTATGTAAAGTATTTAAGCTTTAAATATCTTGATGTACAAGCAAAAGGACGAATTTCTTGTTTGACTATGGGATGATTACTCGGTCTTGTAAGAGCTTAAACAACGCGTAGATGACTGGATTAATATATGTTTTAGGCCAATGTTTGGGTCGGCTGCAAAAGCCAATTAAAATTGAAGTAAAAATTCAATATTAATTTAATTTTACCTATGCATTTCACGGGCTCCACTTTCAACAACACATTCCATTAACTTCTATCAAAATAGAATAAAAATATAATTTTTATCTTAAATAAATAATATTTATCGGATTGAAGGATTGTGAACTTGGTGGTTGAACTTACGCTCTTGTTTGTGCGTGTATGTTAATTTGATGAGTAGCGAAAATTTAGCTCCCGTTTGAGCCCCATTTTTTGTAAATGAAAATGAGTGGAATAATATTTTTTTTTTAAAAATGGATGGTTGAAAAAGAAGGAATTTTTTATTTATTTATGTGTAATATTATTTTATGGAAGATTATGTGATTAAATATAGGAGAGAAAAATAAAATGCAGTAGAATGAAATGTAACGAGGATCAAACAGGGGCTTAGTATAACAATTGAATTATTTTAAAACTAGACCTTCAAGTGTTAGCTAGACTAATACGTCAGCTTTTTCGTTAGTTAGGCTAACAAGTATAAATATAGGGAAAAAGCATATGTACAGAAAGAATTATCACAGAAGTTGTACAGATTCTCACATAAATTGTGGGACCCATGTAATTAAATTAAATATTGTCAAAAAATCTGGGACCCACGTGTTTGTGTGCATTCTGTATGGATTCTGTGAGAATCATTTCTGTACACCTAGTGCAGTTCATAAATATAATGATTAAATTCTAATTTCGATATTGAATTGTAATAAATTCTGTGATTAAATCAAATTTAAATAAACAGATGATTCAAGAAAAATTAGGGTTGGGAGAAATCTAGATGGCAGAGTGAGGTGTGGTAGTAGTTTTTTTTTTTTCCTCTCTAACTCCTCTTCATCTTATTTACTATTCGTTTCTTCGTTTTTGTTAAAACTATATTTAAATTAGATAGTTTTTAAATTATATTTAAAGGGTGGCGTTATTTACATTCACAACTTTTATACATGCATTTACTTATAAAAGATAATTATATTATATTTTTAATCTCATGTAAATTTACATAAACGGGCATATTAAAAGTTAAATAACAATATATCATTTTTAAATTCATCCACTCATATTTATTTTTATTAAATTCTTTTGAACCTTTTTATATACTAAAATTCTAATTATCATAAAATATCTTCTTCCACTAAAATTATAAAACCCTATAACCATCAAATATTATCTTCAACTGAAATCAAAAGAACAATGGAAGATTTTTATTTTAAACAAAAAGATGAAAGCCATGATTTGATTCTAGATTTATTTCATAGCTCATTGGAGAATATGGTCATTCAACATTCAACAACCAGAACAAATAATAAAATCTTATTTCTGTGAAAGATAATCTACTTTAGGTTCTTAAACCCTCGGCATTATGAAGTTGATTTTTTAGGGCTTGTGAGCATAGATTCTAGTGGAAATTACACAGTACCATACTTTAAAAATTCCACATTCTAAAATCAGTTGGAAAGTTTTACCATTCAAAAATCAAAAAATCCTAATTTTCTGGCTTATTTTTTTCTCTCCCTACACTCTCTCTCCCTACACACACTCTCTCTCTCTCTCTCTCTCTCTCTCTCTCTCTCTACCTTCTTCTTTCCCATTCTCTCTTTACTCCCCAATTTACCAATAAATTTCTCCCCAATCCCTTCCAGAAGACAAGAAGGCACCACCAATTTTCGAACACGGCACACTGTTCCGGCAATGATTTAGCGGCGAACTAGGTCTCAACACCTTCGACAGCGAATGCGACTCCCCATTGTTTTGTGCACGGCACAACGTCGCTCAACGACTGCAGCTGGAAGTGTAGCCATTGTAGTAGTTTTTTGGTGCAACAGGTCGTGGTGGTGGTGATGTGGTGCAACATTTGGTTGTTGACGATATTGAAGTGATGGTACTTGCAGTTGGGAGAGCTGGTTTTGTTGTGGATCTAATTTGTTGAGGTTTTTATGCGACTGTGGTGATTTTTTTTGGATCTTGTTGGTGGTGGTGATTTTGTTGCAGCGGCGAGGTGGTGGTGTCGTTGGTAATCTGGCTAGATGGTGGTGACGTTGGTGGTGTAGTGGCGCAGCGTTTGCTGCGAAGTTCGGCGAGATGGTAGCGATTTTGTTACGATAGCGAGGTGGTGTTATCTCGACTTATGCATTTCTATGTTGTGTGGTGGCGATGTGGTATGGTAGCGATGGTGGCGGATTAGGTTAGGGTGGCTGAGATGGTGGTGCTGTACTGTGTTTCGGACTAATAAATTGGTTGAAAATTGTGACTGTGCCTCACAACTGATTAAGTTGTCATCGAAAAATTAATTGTGACTAATTAATTCAATAATTTTCAATGAATAAATGAGTAGTAACCCATAAAAGTTTTGACTTTGTGTTCGATTAATAATCTGCGATTTGTAAATTATTTGATTTGTGATTGAAAAATAATCTATGACCTATAAAAAATTTTATTTGTGACCAATAAATTGATAATTGTGACTAAAAATTAATTCGTGACTGATTAGTTTTTTTATTTGTGACCTACAAAATTTTTGAATTGTGATTGTAAAATAATTTGTGACATAAAATTTCTGATTTGTGACAAAAAAATAATAAGTGACTAATTAAATTGTTAATTTGTGAACTAAATATATTTAATTAATTAATTAAATTATAAATAAATTTTAATAAAAATCTGATTTTTGAAGTTTGAAACTTTGTTTTCTTAATTTTGAAATGCGTTATACTTAAACTCTTAGTTATGAATTTTTCCCTATATTCTAAGTATCAATTGATGGAAATAACATGTTCAACCCTCATTGCACACAACAGTTGAACCCTTCCATATTTTTTTTGCAGATCTTCTCATTCTAGGATTACACTTCATGTTAGTGTACAATAATAAGTTCATTGCAAACTTAAACAAGGTGGAAAAATCTTTACATTACCTTAAGTTTCCGTTGGGACATTAAGTACTAGATTTTCAAAGTTGTACTTATGTATCTAGTTATACCGTGCTACATGTCAGTTTAATCAACTAAGTTAATTTTATTCCAAAATTCATATATAAATTTTATTTTATTTCAAAATTATGTATAACCTAAAAAGTTGATTTTTAATGAATACAAGAATGAATATTTACAATCAAATATAACAAACCAATTCATGTGGCAAACAACATACATATGGGACATTTAATTTTATCTTAAATATAATATTTTGTCTATAGAACTAATTGTTGAACTGTTAGAAGGTTGATGTTATATGTAATGGGATGAATATAGTGATCTTTTAAAATTTTGAAATAGTATTAAGGATGTAAATATAGTGGGATAAATATATAAAAATTTGTGTAGATATATAGTGTTTAAATGAATGGATTCAATAAAGACAATATTAGAATGACACATGGATGACAATAATAATTTTTAAAATTTTAATATTTTAGTTAGGATGAATATACAGTGGGATGAATATATAAAAACTGTGGATATAAATAATCGTACCCTATTTAAGGCCCCGTTTGGTACCTATTTTGTTCAAAGTATATTTTTCTCTATCTTCTTTTCAACCACACAATCTTTATTAAAATAATATTACACGTAAATAAAAAACTTTTACTTATTTTTTAACCATACATTTCCCATCAATTTACTATTCAAAAATGCATTTTTACATAAAAATATCTTCCAAACACCCTCTAAATAAAGATATAATGGTCAGTTTGATTGCAAAGATGAAATTGAATTAAATTGAAAACGAATTTTAAGGAATTGAATTGCCTATAAATTATTTTTCTGAGAATTGTAAATTATTGTATTTGATTGGTATAAATTTTCACGTGAAAAATGTTGAAATAAAAGTATTTTTTGATGTTCGTTTGACTTTATTTTGCACGAAAATTGTCAATTAAAGGGATATAATTTGCTGGTATTGGAAATAAAATTTGTTTCCATTGCTAAAAAACAAAAAAAAAAAAAATTCAAGAAAATAATCTATCTTTTGATGTTCGTTTGGCTTTGTTTTATATGAAAATTGTTAATTAAAGGGAAATATTTTTTTATAATAATTCTTAGAATTTGTTAACTTTGCCAACAAAAAAAGAAAAAAGAAAATATATATATATATATATGCTACAGTAACCGGGAAAATCAATTCTCACCAAATTCTCACCAAATATGGTGGGAATTGATTTTCCCTAAAAAGCTAGAAAATATCAAAGTCCAAGAAAATATGGAACTTGAATTCCATGGCAAAAAAAATAATATCAAACACTTGAAAGTGGGAAAATGGAATCCAATTTCCATATTCATGGAAAAGATTTGTCAATCAAACATACCCTAACTGATGATTGTATCTTTAGAGAGTCAATATTTGAGTCGAGAATTTTTGTTCTTTTAATTAAGCGATCTCTATAATTCGTTGATAGTGAGTCAACCAGGTTTGATCTTCTTTCCTCATCCTCCATGCCAATTATTGGTGGATCTACATGGGTATTCACATTTTCGCTCCTTGTATTTTTCTTCATGCCTGTATAGATATAGCACGTATCTTTTAAATGATAACTTAAAAAGGGATAATTGTAGCAGAAGCCCCAAACATTTGAAACACCAACAGACTTTTCTCAAATCTTTTAATTGTTGCAGCCATCATCTTTAACCTTTCAAACCGTTGCATGTAAGATCCTTCTGGACGATTTTCACCCAACATTCTATCGGTTGACCAAAAATATAATTTTGATCACATTTTAACAAATTTTAAAGGGACAAAATAGTAACTTTGTATTTTCCTATTATAAACTATGAAAATATTAAAATTAAAAATTAAAAGAGAGAAACTCAAATAAATTTATTCAGCACCGCCATCTTCAACACCACACGCCGCCAACAATATGGTCGTGAACTCGTCGTAATTCTTTTACTCTCCATCTCAAAATCAAATCAAACTAGAAAATACCACCCCACCATCCACCATCACAGCATCAATCGCCACCACCACCTACACAAACCCATTTTAGAAATTCCAAAATTTCCTTACTTCCATCTACTTGCACAACGAATAAAAATCATATGAACATGTTTAAGGAAATGGATAAAAGAAATAATTGCATCAACAAAGTAGCATAACTTTAGAAATAATAGTCCTCTATTTTCCATTTTGGCAGCAATCTGTTGTTGGAAATGGCGGGTCTATTGGGTCAACTTTGACCACAATTTTAAGTGGGACTCGATGTTCGAGGTATCAAGATTAATGTTCAATTAAATTTTACGTTCCGAGTAGATGAGTGTAGAATATTTAATTGTGAAAAACCATTTCAATATGAATGAGAAATTATGGTTGAAAGTTGGATAATAAATAAGAGGATAAATGGGAAAGAATTGAAAAAATGTTCCAATCCCACATAGGTTGCAAACACAATCTTGAACCACTTAATAAGTTTCAAGTTTGGAAATGAGTTTGGGCCCCAAGGGGTACCAATAGTCTTTGAAAGGGGGGAGTCTTAGACAATGTCTAGACTAGTCCAAAGGCCACGCGCGCCGCCGCCGCATTCCGACCGGGTCGGGTCGGGTTCGGGCCTGGGCCTGAGTTAAAATTAATTCAATTTTTTTATTTATTTGCGGTTTAAAAAAAAATTGAATTTAATTTTTTCCCTCCCTTTGACAGTTTACTAACCGACCCATCAGTTCGAAGAAACTGTGCATTAAGTGGCGTGAGGGAAACTGCCCAAAACCGTCAACTTTCTTCCTCTATTAGAATAGTCCTCATACAACACAAAGAATACACACGAAAAATTTCCTGCATACATATATCATACATCTCTTCTTCCTTGCATCAGTCTGCAGAGAGTATTTTCATTCGTTCTGGTTCGTTGTCTTGCAGTCGAAGTGCTGCTTCTGCAAGTGTGATCGTTGTATCTTGGAAGACGCTTTACCACATACCGTAAGCACCGTGTGACGGGGTAAAAATGTCTTAAGGACAGAGAGCCTAGTTCTCGCCTCGATCATCCTTTTTTCGAATTCTGGACTTCTTTCTTTTCATAATTTTTCGAACATAATATTCTACTTTACTGTTTCTACAAGTCATTTTCTGCCTTACTGTTTCTGCAAATCATTTTCTGCTTTACTGTTTCTGCAAATCATTCATGGAAAATCTGTTTCATACAAACTTTTAAAATTTTAACCAACAATCTTAAGACGTTTTTTGTTTTGTATAAACTATTTTCTATAAACTGTACTTGTGTATGTAAAGTTAATATTCTGCAGAATTTTAATTTATAAATTCTGACTGGTTGATCTTCTGTTATGAAAACAGAAATGGCTAACACTGTTGGGACCAATGCAATTCCCCCTGCTGTGACTGTAACGCCAACTGTGGCTACTGTAATGCTGACGATATCTGGTCCTTCTGGTTCAACTCATGTTCCTCACGGAGAGAAACCTGAAAAATTTAATGGGGTCGATTTTAAGAGATGGCAGCAGAAAATGCTGTTCTATTTCACCACTTTGAACCTGGCAAAGTTTCTCACGGAGGATCCTCCTACCGTTCAACAAGGAGAAAATAATCGAGCTTCGATTATTGCCTTGGACGCATGGAAACATTCTGATTTCTTATGCAAAAATTATGTACTGAATGGATTGAATGATTCGCTATATGGTGTATATAGCATAATGAAAACTGCAAAAGAACTATGGGAATCTTTAGAGAAAAAATATAAAACTGAAGATGCTGGCTCTAAAAAATTTCTTGTTGGAAAATTTTTGGAATATAAAATGATTGACTCTAAATCTGTTATTTCCCAAGTTCAAGAATTGCAGGTACTCCTTCATGATTTACATGCTGAAAAAATGACTGTAAGTGAGTCATTCCAAGTAGCAGCAGTAATTGAAAAACTCCCGCCTTCATGGAGAGATTTCAAAAATTACCTCAAACATAAACGTAAGGAAATGAACATGGAGGAGTTGATTGTGCGTTTGAGGATCGAAGAAGATACTAAGAAATCTGAAAGGAGGAACGGGGGACCAAGCATGGAAGCTAAGGCAAACATTGTTGAATCAAGTTCAAAGAAGAACATGAAAAGGAAGCACTCAAACTTTGCTCCGAAGAAAAAAGAAAACCTGAAGAACAAGAAGTTCAAAGGGGACTGCTTCAACTGTGGTAAACCTGGACATCGTGCAATTGACTGTCGCAAGCCTAAAAAGCAAAAAGACCGTGCACATGTTGTTGAAACTGAAAATCTGTCTGAAGGTGTTCAAGAAATGCACCTATCTGCTGTAATATATGAATGTAATAGTGTTGGAAATCCCAGGGAATGGTGGGTAGACACTGGTGCCACTCGCCACATTTGTGTTGAAAAGAATGTGTTTTCTGATTACAAAACTATCAGTGGAGAACAACTGTTCATGGGAAATTCCTCAAGTTCAAAGGTTGAAGGACAAGGAAAGGTGACCTTGAAAATGACATCCGGCAAGGAACTCGTCCTCAACAATGTGTTGCATGTGCTAGACATTCGGAAAAATCTTGTTTCTGGTTCTCTCCTTAGCAAGAATGGGTTTAAGTTAGTATTTGTATCTGACAAATTTGTACTAACTAAAAATGGGATGTACGTTGGGAAAGGTTACATGTCCGATGGGATGTTCAAGATGAACGTCCTTACTATTGTACCTAAATTGAACAAGATGAATGAAGCTTCTACTTCTGCGTATATTGTTGATTCTTCTTGTTTATGGCATAAGAGATTAGAACACTCAAACTTTAAATCTGTTCGCAAATTAATGAAGTTAAATTTGCTACCTTCTCTGAGTTTCGATCCTAATCACAAATGTGAAACTTGTGTTGAGGCTAAATTAGCCAAAAGACCATTTCCTTCAGTTGATAGAAATACCTTACCTTTAGAATTAATTCACAGCGATATATGTGATTTGAAATTCGTACAAACTAAAGGTGGGAAAAAGTACTTCATCACTTTCATTGACGATTGCACTCGGTACTGTTATGTTTATCTATTAAAAAGCAAAGACGAGGCTTTGGAAATGTTTAAACATTTTAAGAATGAAGTTGAAAATCAACTTAGTAAAACAATAAAAATTGTTCGAAGTGATAGAGGTGGAGAATATGGAGCGCCGTTTGAAGAATTTTGTTCTCAACAAGGCATCATTCATCAAACAACGGCTCCTTACTTACCTCAATCTAATGGTATTGCGGAACGAAAGAACCGCACACTTAAGGAAATGATGAATGCTATGTTGATTAGTTCTGGCCTACCACAGAATTTGTGGGGGGAGGCTATCCTCTCGGCAAATCACATTCTTAATAAAATACCACACAAAGTAAAGGATGAAACACCTTACGAGTTATGGAAAGGTCATAAACCTTCATATAAATACTTGAAAGTGTGGGGGTGTTTGACAAAGGTTTGCCAAAACCTAAACAAATAAAAATAGGACCAAAAACTGTAGATTGCGTATTTATTGGATATGCTCATAACAGTAGTGCATATCGCTTTCTTGTGCATAAATCCGAGATTACGGATATACATGAAGATACAATAATTGAATCAAGGAATGCAAGTTTCTTTGAAGATGTCTTTCCTCGTAAAGACAAAAATGATGTAAGTTCAATGAAAAGAACTTACGATACTGCAAATGATGATGAAAATGAAGAAGAACTCAGACGCAGTAAAAGGGATAGGAAGTCTACGTCCTTCGGTTCAGAATTTATAACGTACATGATCGAAAATGAACCAAAGACATTCAGTGAAGCAATGTCAACACCAGAGGCTCCCTTTTGGAAAGAAGCTATCAATAGTGAAATTGAATCGATAATGCAAAATCATACTTGGGAGTTGGTTGATCTCGCACCTGGAAATAAACCTCTAGGTTGCAAGTGGATTTTCAAGAAAAAGTTAAAATCGGATGGATCTATTGATAAATACAAAGCTCGTTTGGTAGCAAAAGGATATAGACAAAAGGAAGGTCTTGATTTCTTTGATACTTACTCACCAGTAACGAGGATTACTTCGATAAGAATCCTTATTGCAATTGCTGCGCTACATAATCTCGAAATTCATCAAATGGATGTTAAAACAGCTTTTCTAAATGGTGAGTTAGAAGAAGAAATATACATGGAGCAACCTGAAGGATTTATCGCTCATGGACAAGAGAAAAAGGTTTGCAGACTCGTTAAATCTTTATATGGACTAAAACATGCCAAAGTAGTGGTACCAAAAGTTTGACAAAACAATGCTGTCAAATGGTTTTAAAATTAACGAGTGTGATAAATGTGTGTATAATAAGAGTACACCGACAGCATATGTCTTAGTATGTCTATATGTGGATGATATGCTAATTCTGGGTAGCAATCATGATATCATTGTCTCCACTAAGAAAATGCTAACAAAACATTTTGACATGAAGGACATGGGTGTAGCAAATGTAATTCTTGGAATTAAAATTTCTAAAACACCAGATGGCCTCGTTCTTTCACAATCTCATTATGTTGAGTCTGTACTAAAGAGATTTGGAGTCTTTGATGAAAGTCCAGTCAAAACTCCAGTAGACACAAGTCTACACTTAGCAAAAAATAGAAGTGAAC
>NW_019240442.1:194467-201287 GCF_002742605.1 Olea europaea var. sylvestris
AAGCCGGTGCCTGCAATTAGTATTCACTGTGACAATCAGTCTGCTATTGCAAGGGCACAAAATTGCATGTATAATGGTAAGTCTAGACATATACGTCGTAGACACAATACCATAAAGCAGTTGATCTCAAATGGTATTATCTCCATTGATTATGTAAAATCAAAGAAGGTCTACCAAGAGATCAAGTATATTATCTATCAAAGGGAATGGGATTAAAGCCAAACACGCATGAATCTTAATGATGGTAACCCAACCTTGTTGACTGGAGATCCCAAGATCTTGGTTCAATGGGACAACTAAGTTATTAAGACTCAGTTAAGCACTTAACCATCCCTTTATAAAAAGTGCTGTCTGCAGAAAGTAAAAGGATAAGTTGTAACTTTTAATGATTCCTATAGCTTGGATAAACCAAGTGGGGTATAGCAGAATACTCTTAATAGGAGATCACCTATATAAGTGTGAAGTGGGGCCGCTTCTATGAGAATTTGGGGCTTGAAATTCTCTAAAGCACTTATGAATCCCAAGAATCGTTCAGGGCCAAAATGAACACAACTATGAGAACCTAAGAATTGTATAGAAAGGTTATTGTGTGGATACTGTTGCCTTGGTTTACACCAACGGCTGAACAGTTCAAGATATCAGTTCACTGATTAGCCAAGTAAACTCGATAGTATTCCATTAAGGCAGGTTCAAGGCCAAAAGCTACCTCTCCTGATGCAATAATTCTTTCGCCTGTACTCTCTGTTCGTGTTTGCATTGCATAGTCATGATAATTTCCATTCATGTGGGGGATTGTTGAAAATGGTTGGTCTATTGTGTCAACTTTGACCACAATTTTAAGTGGGACCCGATGTTCGATGTATCAAGATTAATGTTCAATTAAATTCTACGTTCCGAGTAGATGAGTGTAGAATATTTAATTGTGAAAAACCATTTCAATATGAATGAGAAATTATGGCTGAAAGTTGGATAATAAATAAGAGGAAAAATGTTCCAATCCCACATAGGTTGCAAACACAACCTTGAACCACTTAATAAGCTTCAAGTTTGGAAATGGGTTTGGGCCCCAAGAGGTACCAATAGTCTTTGAAAGGGGGGAGTCTTAGACAATGTCTAGACTAGTCCAAAGGCCACACGCGCGCGCACCGCCGCCGCCGTCCGTCCGACCGGCCAACCGGGTTCGGGTTCGGGTTCGGGTTCGGGCCTGGCCTGGGTTAAAATTAATTCAATTTTTTTTATTTATTTTCGGTTTAAAAAAAAATTGAATTTAATTTTTTCCCTCCCTTTGACAGTTTACTAACCGACCCATCAGTTCGAAGAAACTGTGCATTAAGTGGCGTGAGGGAAACTGCCCAAAACCGTCAACTTTCTTCCTCTATTAGAATAGTCCTCATACAACACAAAGAATACACACGAAAAATTTCCTGCATACGTATATCATACATCTCTTCTTCCTTGCATCAGTCTGCAGAGAGTATTTTCATTCGTTCTGGTTCGTTGTCTTGCAGTCGAAGTGCTGCTTCTGCAAGTGTGATCGTTGTATCTTGGGAGACGCTTTACCACATACCGTAAGTACCGTGTGACGGGGTAAAAAGGTCTTAAGGACAGAGAGCCTAGTTCTCGCCTCGATCATCCTTTTTCCGAATTCTGGACTTCTTTCTTTTCATAATTTTTCGAACATAATATTCTACTTTACTGTTTCTACAAGTCATTTTCTGCTTTACTGTTTCTGCAAATCATTTTCTGCTTTACTGTTTATGCAAATCATTCATGGAAAATCTATTTCATACAAACTTTTAAAATTTTAACCAACATCTGTTTCGCCCTTTTTTCCCTTTTAGCAGCAATCTACTTCACATCCATTTTCCCCTTTTGGCAAAATCTATTTCACATCAATTTATCCCTCTTATGCTAAGTCAAAGTGGAGAATCTACACATCCGTAGATAAAGGTAAAATTTTTTTAGTTCAATTTGTTTAATGGGTAATATGAACTATGAAAATGATGATTTGTGGGGTTGAATTATTGAAGGGGTTCTGCCTCTAGAATAAATTCATCTACAGATAAAGGATTATTTTTCAGTTTTGTCATATTCAGTGGTGGTGGCGATTAGTTCGTCGTTGGAGGTTTGATGTGGTGGTGGTGGTGATTAGTAGGTCGTTGGAGGTTTGATCTGGTGGTGTTCGTGGGGCTATGGCTGATCTATCGACATTGGGAAGATATTTTTCTTATTTGATTATGAGGATAGGTGAGAAGGTTCATTTTATTTTTCCTTCTCTCTCTCTCCCTTTAATTATATATTTTAATAATTTATAATAGGGAAATCAAAGTACCATTTTGCCCCTTTAAAAACTGTGAAAATGTGGTCAAAATTGTATTTTCAGTCAACTAATGAAATTTTGGATAAAAATCGTTCAAAAGAGCCTTACATGCAACAGTTTGAAAGGTTAGGGTGATGGTTACAATAATTGAATGGTTTGGAAAAAGTTTGCTAGTGGTTCAAAGATTTGGAGCTTTTGCTGCAATTATCCCTTTTAAAAATGACATGTTAAAAAAAATTAAGAACTAACTTGTTAAATCCTGAATAAGATTTAGGACTGAAGTGCAATTTTCTAATTACATAATGTTCTTGCAAACGTGTCACATACGCATTTTCTCTTGTCGTANAATAAGATTTAGGACTGAAGTGCAATTTTCTAATTACATAATGTTCTTGCAAACGTGTCACATACGCATTTTCTCTTGTCGTAAATCAGAAGCTTCGTTTCACTCTCAAAGGGCCCTCACGACAATACGCGTAGACTCACGCGCAAAAAGAGGAAAATCTACTAAGAAATGAAATCATTGACTCTAATTTATCGGATTCAGCTCAGTCACCATTCAACTTACTTCTCAAGGTAAAAAGGATTGAATAAAAATTTATGATTATCTTTATTTTTATTATTTTGTTTTTTTCCCCCGATTTCAAAGTATTTTCATCTTTTCTCAAACGATTGCAAGTGGGCTTTAATTTGTGGATTTAGAAATTGCTCTATCTGGTCTTTAATCTTGTTCTGATCTTTTTATGCAGAGTAACTACAGTTTCTGCAAAAGCTAAAAGAGCTAAAAATGTCAAGTTCTGTGAACGAAGATCAAGAACAGAGGTAATGATACAAGCCCCGTTTGGCTCCCATTCTTTCCAAATTTTAATGTTCCATTTTAATGGTTGGAACAGTGTTTTTTTCTGACAAATGCGTGATTGAAAAGCAATGATTTTTTTTTATTTGCGGGTGATATTATTTGATGGAAGATTGCATGGTTGAAAATAAGAGAGAGCAAAGGAATGAGAAGAAGAATGGGGCCAAATGGATATATTTTTGATAACCTCTTTTAATAGTTTTGAAATTTAGTTTTTGGAGTTTTTCCTTCGTTGGTTATGGTCTGTGAGTGTTTTTAAGTTATCAGTTATGCTTGCAGATGTAAAGATCTTTTTTTGTGCCTTTCCTCCTATAGTTTCACTTAACGGAATTGAAAATTTATTTTCGGAGTTATCCTTTACAAGTTTTGATCTATGAGCACTTTTAATTATATTCTTTGCAATAAGGAAGAAAAAACTAATTATTGTTTTCACTCTGATGTCTAGAGGAACTTAGATGTAACCCGTGGATCAAAGTTTTTGAGTTACATGTTCTTTTTAAAAAATTGAAAACTCGGAATTGTTTGAACTTGTGTATAATTGAACTTAGAACTTTTACGGTTTCATGGTAGAAAAAGCCTTCTTGCTGGATGTTATGTTTTGTTTGATGATTATGTACTTAAAATTTTGGGAATTTTATTATACTCTTCTTGCAGTTGTCATAATAAATTTTCTGAATGTAATTGCAATTCATAACCCAGATTTAGTAGTTCTTCTGTAGAAATTTGATTGTGCTAAATCTTGTGTAAAGAGATGCACCTCATAACACAATGGAAAAAAGATAAGTTATTGACATCGCTGTTTCTAGATGTCTACTATAGAAGAAAAATCCTTGCCAAGTTTACTGTTCCAAATTGTTAGTATATTTTGTATTTAAAAAGCAGACTATTATGTAATCTGCTAGAGGCTTAGTGTTTCCATTTAACTTTGCAATGTCCTCGTTGAATATAAATTGTAACTATAATTTGTTGAGGTACCTTAATATAAGCTAAAAGAGAATTATTGGCAGTTAAAAGGTAAAATTATCAGTTAATTGAATAATTGAATTGAAAATCTGCACCATTGAGCTTAGTTGCCATAAGATATGACATTTACACAACATGTTTTGCTAATCTTAAATGCATAGAAAATGTAAAATAAGTAACTTTTAGAAAACCTTAAGCATGTTTGGCCAAAAAAGTTACTTTAAAAGCAAACAACAAGCTGTATGGTAAGTAAGAAACCCACTTTTCCTTATGCCCAGGGAAGGTTTTATAAATGCTCACTGTTCTTTTATCCATTTCATCTCCATTGGTCTCTGTTCTGTTTTTTTGAACCCTCCATTCCCCTCGTTTGTTCTATGCAATTAACTTAAATATGGGACTATTGTTAGCCAGTTTTAACTTCATTAATTATTACATCTAATCGCAGTCAGCATTCAGAAACTTGCAAAACAACGATACATCGGCATATAAGCTGCACTTGGAGTACTGCACTCATTGTCTTTCTTTCTGTCGATAGAAGTTCAACAGTCATTGAAAACTGTCTGAGTGCTCTAAAAGCAGTTACCGAACTAGCTGCATCTTGTTGGGTAATAAAGTGTTACTTGAAGCACATAAAGATGAACACAAATGTGCACACTCATGTTCTCGCGGTCTTGCGATGTAAAACAACACAGTTGCAGTCTACTTTTTTCATTTGTAATTAAAACTTTATATCACAAAATCTTCACGGAAATAGTAAACAAAATACTTTGTTTGTTGTTGCTTGCTGGACATGTTTTCTGTTGTTCAGAAGAAAGCATGTGAATTATTTCTAGGTTGCTTCTTTGTTATTTGCTCCTCTTATACTGTATGTAGGTTGATGATTCTTTCCTGGTTAATATCCCTTCTTGCTAGTATTTTTTGTGGACCTTCTGTTTCCTTTTATTATATTTTTCAACAAATGGAAAGAACTGCAATTGGGATCTATGATTTCAGAGAGAGTGGCTGTGATGTGAGAGTTAGGTTTGAGCTGATATATGCAAATGAAATCATTGAGAGTTTTCTGCTTAAGGAGGAAGTAGGAATGTTGCCACGTCAATTCTACACTTGCTATACTCGCCACGCATGAATTTGTGGGTAGTTGTGTGTCAGTGAATCACTGGGGGAGTTTAACACTAAAAGTTCCCATTTCATGTTTCAGTGTAGCTTGTACTTGTCACATATACTAATCAGTTGAATGACTTTCCAGTCCACCAACTGCGAGTTAGTAGATTAGGTGCCTTTTCTAGCTTAAAAAATCTTGTTAGCATGGCATTGATCTACAGTCTACAACGTTTGCACCTATTTGAATTCATCTTATGGTGTCAATTTTATTTTCTAGAAGGGAAACTACAGAGAATGAAATTACTTAGTAATTGATAAGACCACGCTCATTGCTTTTCAGGACTCCATTCATTCTGAGATTAGGTTCTTGACATGGGGTTCAATAATTTTTATAATGAGAGAAAAAGTTTGCGATTCATTTTAAGTTTATTCTGTGTACGATAGAATCTTTTTTTCCACATTGTTGATGATTGAATTAAAATAAATAAATGTCCTTTCTTTAATGGCTTAAGCTTTTAGATGAGGTGATTAAGGTGGTATTCGAGTCCCGCGAAAGACCCGAGTTCAAGTCTCATTGCCATTTGTTTATAAAAATTGTACATGTGCAAGGCTTTATGAATTCGGCCTGCAAGTAAAGCTGTTGTGTTCATATCTTTATTTAAATAAATAACTTGTCCCATCTCTAAGAGTTTAAGCTCTTATATGAGATGTTTAACTTACATATTGTTTCTGGGCAACAGTATAGCAATTTTCAGTGTTAAAACTTCTTTACTTGAGAGTATTAAAGAAGAAATACAGGCTTCAAATCATGTAAACCTTGGTGTTTGTATTACACATTATAATTATAGTTTCACCACATTGGAATTTCTTTGCATTTCATCCATCCAGAGCAAGAGAAATAGAATCGGCATCCCTTGTAGTATGACTTTATTACCTTTCTATTCACTGAAAAAGGGACATATTACATATATAATATGTTCGTCGTCCTTCTGCTGGTTGATGTTATTTTCATAGTTATTCTGATACTGAAGCAATACTATATCAGAAAAAATACTAGCATGGAAGACCCAAAGTCAATGACAATTGAGTTTCTTCGGGCAAGATTGTTATCTGAGAGATCTGTCTCAAAATCAGCAAGACAGAGAGCTGATGAACTGGCCAAGAGGGTGAGTTACAATATTTGATCTACTCCTCTCCGTCTCACATTGTTTATCATGTAATATGTATTGACTTTTTTGGCCCGTTGGACCATGGTTTCAATTAAAATTGGACTTAATTTAACTTAGATTCGGAAGTAACGTTGGAATCTGTAAACTACATTCAAATTTCTAGCTTCATTTCCTGAAACAAAGTAAATAATGATTGTTCTGCTTCAAGAATTGGTTAAATTGACTGAAAAAGTGAACCTGTGACAAACAATGTGGAACAAAGGGTGTATATGGAAGTGGGAAGGCATGTACTGGCCTCTTTCTGCTCTCTTCTCCACCTTCCCTGTTCATAAAGTTGTTCATAAATTTCAGCTGGTTTAACTGTCCTCAAATTATAAAATCTCACCCCCCCCCCCCCCCCCCCCCCCCCCA
>NW_019240442.1:202820-243526 GCF_002742605.1 Olea europaea var. sylvestris
TTGTGGGGGGTGCATGAGAGCCTATTAGATGATACTATATGTTGTCACTAGTGGACGTACAAGACATTAGCTTGATGCTAATAATTCTATTAATGAAATTCTAATCCTATGCATTTAAGAGACACTTGTAGACGACTCAGTTCTTGTGTATTTCTCCTAGCACATGTTCACTTAATGTTGTTAATTGAGCATAAATTTTTATATTAGCAACCTTTTCAATGTTTTCTAGCTGTTCTCCATAAATTTCTGATCCGTTTTGACTTACTATTCATGAACTACCAGGAATCGTGTGACCCGGGTAACCATTCAGATGTGACTGAAGAGCATAATGAGATTAGAACGCCCAAACCACCTTACACTGCAGGAGCAACAAGTTCAGGTAACTACCATTCAGATGTGACTGAAGAGCAAAATGAGATTAAAGCACCAGAACTGCCTTATATTGCTGGAGCAACAAGTTCAGATCACCAAGGAATGAAGTCACAGCCGGTGGAAGCTTACTTCTATGAAGAACCCCAAGCGTCCAAGAGTTTGCTGCCGTCTATTACAGATGCCAACGAGGGTAACTTAAGATGCAGTGGCATGATTTCTTTTGAATCTTCGGCAACAGAATTTTTACATCCTATTTCTATGGGGAGCAGTGATCAACAGTTTTCAGGAGAACATCATGATGCACCTTTGCATAGTTCTCATCAATGTTTGCCCGGCTGCACTTCAATTTACCCTTCAGCAAAGATCCCTTTATCTCAGGCTGGAAGCAATATGCCGATGTATGTCTCTTCAGGAAGCCCTTTGTCCCCTGATCTTGCAGTTACTCCTCGAGAAACTTTTACTGATTTGGGTTCTGTCCTCGAGAAACTTCAGCAAGCTAAATTGTCATTGAAACAAAATCTCAATAGCTCGCCGCTGGTACCCGGAGGAACTTCTGGCAATATTGTCAATCCATCTAATCCTGAAACAAACACTCTGGACAAGTTCAAAATTCCCGTTGCTTATCCTGGTCTTTTTAGGTTACCAACTGATAATGAGTTTGAAGCGATTAACAGAAGCAACCGTCCAGGCAGTGGTACACAGTTTGGTTTCACAAAGATATCTCCAGAAGGTGCTGGTGAAAGATTTTCTTCAAATCATTTTGTTGAATCTAGAAGTGCTTTCGTTGGTGACCAGTTTCTCAATGTTTCCCCGAGCTCTGTTACTGAAATCAGGCCAGGAGTTTCTATGCAAGGGTCGCTGTCTCAGTCTGGATTGGGAGGTGCAGGTCCATCCTCTTCTGATAGATTGAACTATCGTAATCCTCACATGGACATTGTTCTTCCTTCTTCGAGTAATGATTTTTATCCTTTCCTCCCAGACTTCACGCTGAGATTACCTTCAAGTGAAGGAATTTCAAGAACCTTTCCAAGTTCAGAATTAGGGGTACCACCGGTCACTCGCTTCTCTTCATATGATGATCGATATCGACCTAATATGTATAGATAGCCATCTGCTACTTGAGCAACTCAATTATCCTGCCTGGAATTCTGATATTGGACTTTATAGTAGATCCTTCGTTTTTTTCTTATTTTATCTCCCTTTCCTTTCGTTGTAAGTTGAATCTTGGTGGGGATACGAGCGGTACTGGAACATGAATATGTGATCATGAACATCTTACCTTCTGATACAGTTTACATTCTACTGAATGCCACAGCCTCTCTGTTAAAGTTCACTTTGCCATGGTCCATTCTGATCAAGTCTACGTCTTCTATGCTTGGTCATTCGTAGCTTAGCCTTTGTGTTTAATGTATTTTAAACGTCGACTTCAAACTATTGAGAATATCAAGACATGCAGATATCTCCAACAAGCCGCCAGTGTTGCTGATAAAACAGTGCATGAAAGGGCGGGCAATCAACATCGTCCTCCACAACCAGCCAATGCACTCCCTTATCGCAGCCGTAAGCTCCACCTTAGATGGTAAAAGAATATGATTGGCTTTGATCTGGTATGTTAAGAATTATATGAAGGTTGTGAATGATTAATAAATGATTTGTCACTTTGGATAGTAAAAAATTATGATTTACGTTTCATTCGGTTAATTTGACATCGAAATTCTTGACCAAGATAAATACGCAAGTCAAAAAGAGTTTGGCTATTGTTGAATGTTGACTTAAGAATGGGATGAAAGATATGATCAATAATCGAGATTGACACACTCATATCTCGTAATTAATCGGATTATATTGATGGAATGATTATAATTTTACGTTAAATGAACAAGTTTGATTTTCTCATATACTTTATATTTTCGATCATATGTATTGTCCTGACACATTGTTTAATGTCAATCAAGAACGACTTATGTGAATTAATTAATTTAGGTGAATGAATAATAAATTGAAATAGACTTTATTTCTTTTCCATGAAAATTGTCAATTAAAGGGATATAATTTGTTACAATTGTCGATAGAATATATTTCCGTTGTCGAAAAAAAAGGCTTGAAAACCCAATTCTCATCAAAACCAAAGGAAAATCAATTTCTTAAAAACCTAAAAATGTGGTCACGTGGGGGTTGGGTAAAACCAATTCCATGGAAAATTTTGCCCATCAAACATACCATTTGGGTGGAAAATGAAAAATTCATTTTCTATGAAAGATGAAACATATCAAACAGGTCCTAAATGTTTTTTGAAGAAAAATTAGATGTTAAATATAAAATGTCTGTTGGAGTACTTAAAAATGGTTACTTTGTATATTTATGGACGGGCCACATTTACGCCTCTAATAATCAATGGGACTTCACTCTAAAATCAATTGATTTTAGATTTGAAGGGAATTGAATACTAATTGCAATGTTTGACATTTTATAATAAATAAGAACTAAACAAGACGCGTGTGAAATAATTTGTTTGTTACGTGTAGTTGTAGCAATCCATGGCCTCAAATGATTGTGAAAATTTCAATGATAAAAGCTTTGAAGCAAACGCGAGCTGTCAAAATTGCCGGCTGGACAGTCACTCGTTTAGACAGATTTTGGAATATCTAAATTTTTATTATTGTGTAACCTTTGTTTACCAAACTTTGCAATCTCCAACATTGAATTTTCAGCCTTGCAACACAAGACATCTATTAATAATATCGATCATGATTCACGACAAGATTTCAAAATTAAGCTCATGTTTGATGGGATTAAAATTAATTTTTTTAGTTGATAAAAGTTGATGAAATCTGTGACTGAAAAGTCATAAATCCCACAAAAAAGTGGAGTTAAATTTGATTTATTAACTTTCAGATTTTGAAAAGTTTTAGATCCCATAAAATATGTAGTAAAATTTAATTTATTAACTTTGATTCAAATTAATATCTGAATTTTAATTTTGACTAAAATAAAGCCTCTACAGGCATATTCTTGATTAAGATCCACAATACTTTCCAACCTTAATAACCTCAGATGTCACATTGTTCAAGAAATCGTAAATGTTTTGAAGTAAACGTGAAACGGAACACAGAAGTTGACAAAAAACATAGAGAGAGAGAGAGAGAGAGAGAGAGAGGATGGGTTCAGAAAATTTAGGTTTGAAGGTTTTCATGTTTCCATGGCTGGCCTATGGTCACATATCTCCATTTCTAGAGTTGGCCAAGAGATTATCAGACAGAAATATTCATACATATTTTTGTTCAACCCCAGTTAATCTCAATTTCTTTAAGACTAAAATCCCCGAAAAGTATTCCAATTCCATTCAACTTGTGGAACTTCATCTTCCATCCTTGCCTGAACTTCCTCCTCACTACCACACAACCAATGGCCTTCCACTGCATCTCCAACCAACTCTCCGAAAGGCTCTTAAATTGGCAAGGCCTAATTTATCCAATATCCTAAAAACTCTGGAGCCGGACTTGTTAATACACGATGTTACATATCAATGGGCTGCAGCGTTTTCACTGTCCCATGATATTCCAGCTATTTCTTTCTGTACTGGTGGTGCAACGATGGTTTCATATTTCTGTCATGTTTCAATGAAACCAGGGACTGAATACCCCTTTGAGGCCATTCGCCTTTCAGATTTTGAGCAACAAATGTTGTATTCGACCATGATATCCTACAGAAAAGAAGCTGCTGAGGAAGACCCTGGTGATAAGGTACCTCCAGAAGCCTGTAAAACCATGTTAATGAAAAGCTCTAGAGAGATTGAAGGGAAATATATGGACTATCTCTCTGAAATGATCAACCGGGAGATTATGCCTGTTGGTGCACTCTTTCCCTATCCGGTTAGCCATAATGAGGAAAACGAGCTCTTGGAATGGCTAGGGAAGAAAAAGGAGTTTTCTAGCGTCTTGGTATCCTTTGGGAGTGAGTATTACTTGAAAAAAGAAGAGATTGAAGAGATAGCATATGGATTAGAGCTTAGCAATGTTAACTTCATATGGGTCATCAGGTTCCCTGCGGGGGAGAATATTAGAGTTGAAGAAGCACTACCTGAGGGATTTCTCAAGAGGATTGGAGAGAGAGGAAGGGTTGTGGAAGGATGGGCTCCACAAACACAAATTTTAGGGCATTCAAGTATTGGTGGATTTGTAAGTCACTGTGGTTGGGGTTCTATGATGGAAAGTATTGAATTTGGGGTTCCAATCATTGCCATGCCCATGCATCTTGACCAGCCTTTGAATGCCAAGCTTGTGGTGGAGCTTGGTGTAGGAGTGGAGGTTGTCAGAGATGAGAAAGGGAGGCTTCAAAGAGAAGAAATAGCAAAAGTGATCAAAGATATTGTAATTGGGACTATAGGGGAAAATGTAAGGAGAAAAGTCGGAGAACAAAGAGAGAATACAAGATTAAGAAGTCAAGAAGAGCTGGATGGAGTAGTTCGGAAGCTTGCACAACTTTGTGGGAAGAGTGCAGGTACTAAATATTTCTGATTGCAAATTTGAGCAACAAAATGAAGTTGCCGAAACCCAAACTCGGATAATAATGAACTTTATAGCAGAGCTATCTCAGAAAAATAGCCTTGATAGAAACACTCACAAATGCCTATATGTCTTGCTCTAAATCTCAAATTATCCCTTTTTGCATAATATGGCTAATATAAACTAACGTAGCACATAACACAGTCTAGAAGAGATTTCACTTCAATCTTCATTCAATTTTTATATCAGCTGGCATTATCTGCAAATTTAATGTGAATGCCTGAAGTTATGTTAATAGAATCCTTCTGTTTTGAAGAGAGAAGCATTTGTATCAGTATCAGTTGAACATAAGATTACATCAGGGATTCTTAGTTCCTAGCACTTAATACTCGTCTAAACTACAAGAACCTGTCACCACACACACACAACACACATATATATATATATAGAGAGAGAGAGAGAGTACAGATGCTTCAGTACACTTGAGAAAGTTGTTTCTGTGATTATGATCATAGTAATCTATTAATATAGGTTTCATAGGAACACTCACCAGTGTCTAGAGCTCTTTCTGTAAACAGCGTGTCATGCAACATCTGATGAATTAGTGCTTGATGAATGCAAGACTGAAAGATATTGGAAAATCTCATATCATCCCTCTTTGCATAATTCGGCTAACATTTATGAATGCAGAACATAAACACACAGTAGAGAGGAAATTTGGTTTCATTTTCTGTCAGTTTTGTATCAGCTGGAAATATCTGCAAAATTAATGTGACTGCATGATGTTATTTTAATAGAACCTTATGTAAAATACCATAATTCAACTTTTCTGTTTAAAAAATGTTATAAAATCATTTTTCTGTTATTCATTCTGTTTTCAAGATATTACATTTGCATCATTTAAAGATAAGATGAAAACAGGAATTCATACTTCACTTCAACTTGTACTCATTCTCTAATCTCTGCCACAAATATCTATGAATACGCATGCTTCAATTCCTTTGCACCGGGGAATTGCACAAAGTTTAAGCAGCTGAAATTATTTTCTGTATTCGAGTTAAGTTGTTCGAATCCCTCAAAGAATTGTTAGCAATAGTTCAATACAACATGTCAATATTGGCATCACCACAAAATTTTTTGCAGAAATGCAAGCTATTAAACTAGCAATATGATTGAAAACCAATTCAATGCCTATTCTTTTTTTCGCAGGGAAATTACTTCAAACGGATGATGGACGAACTTGTCTTACAGTTGACTACAACTAGCAGCAAGTTTCATGAAGCCTCGATCCAATTTAGCTTTAAAAAAAGCAATCCAGTTGCAGATTATCAGTTGGAAAAATAAGATAGTAAATTAGTAACAGCAGTTCTTTAAGGAAATTCCCGAGTTTTTTTATTTCTCTGTCTATTGATTACCTTTTGAACCAAAATATGTCTAGATTGTAACCTTTTGCATACTATCACATAAATCTTGATGAATAATATAAAACCAGAGATGCGCAGTTCTGTTCTGTGTCATGATTTTTTTTTTTTTTTTTTTCAAATACAAAATGTTGCAATATTATAAGTAAAAGAGAAAAATAAATTCTCCTCTAACATTTAAGTGGGACAGAGACCCCCACTGACTCCACCTCCCTCCGCCACTGCTAAGTTGTTCAAAAAATTATGAATAATTAAATTTACTTTTCAAGTTACCTAAGTTGACATAAATTGAGCTGAAAACTCGACCCCCGGTTCCCTTAACTAAGCCATTGTCTATGAGTTGTCGGCTCATTTTTCAACAGACGTGGTAACTAAAGTAGGCACGAAACAAACGTTAAGTACAGTCTCTGACCACACCAGTCTTTTGGCCAGCAATTGCAATGGCTTTCATGAATGCGTCGATCTCAGAAACTTGGTATTGCGTAACGGAAAGAGTGTTGATGGAAGACTTGGGAACTGAATATGAATAGGAGGTGGCTGAATCGGAAGTTTTGTCTCTACCACATACGCCAACCTTTTATATGCGCACACAAGATGATATCAAGTGGCATAAAACTCAAATACGATGTATTACTGAGAAATCCTATTCTCAAAGTTCCCATGAAATTCATCTTTCTGATTTCCAGATTTTCAAACACTCCTTTGTCCCTGATACTTAATACCAAAAATTTTCCAGCTCTTTGAAGCCAAAGCCGCGATTAATCACATAATTCGTCTTTCAACTTGAGACCAAAATAGAGAATCAAACTTTGATACATAAACTAGCTGTCCGACAGGAAGCTTTATTTAAACTTGGCAAAACCTTTATTTGAAAATCAGTATTAAATTACACATTGCTGTCAGAAATTTGCTTTTAAATCGTACACAGAGATCCGTTTCTTTATCTATTCTAGTTCACCATACAAGAATGTGTATGTCCAGAATTCTACTGAAATTCAAGAATTCCCCTTATCTCCTTTGGAAGTTCAGGTACTTGATAGCGTAGGCAAAGACAAAGCAGAAAAGGACCGCCCAGGCAACATGTGCAGCAGCAACAGCTCCAAGGAAGTCATGTTCGAAACCTAGGAAACTCTTAAGGTAATCCTTTAACGGAATATCACCAAGGCCCGGCACTTCTACTGGTTCAGTTTTATCACCCACCTGAGATGTCACAAGCCCGTATATTGTCCATGCGACTGGAGAACCCCAGTAATACCACCTCCACCATATTGGGATTTCCTAAAACATCAAGCATTCAAGAACAATAAGACTTTATCAGTGAAGAAACTTATCAAAAGCAGTTAACATATAGTTGAGTTAAAAAAGGAACAAGCATTTGAACAGCACTACTGAGATAGAAGATCAGAAAATTTATTGTGTGAAAAAACCCCAGTTCAGTCTCGTGCAAGCGTGGCTTAAAATCAATCTTGTTCCAACAATCGTATAACAATAACACACAAACGAATATGAATTCATATTCTGTCTCTAAAAGAACTAATTACACTGTTTATCATTCTTAACCAGCACAAAGTTAGTTTAACTAAGAAAATTAGGAAACGTTTCAGAATTTGGAAATTGTATTAAAAGTATGTTTGAAAAGTGTTTATAAACTGTTTAAATTATAAATAGATAGAAATGAGCTATATATAAGTGGATAATACTTTTAGATCTCTCGAAATGAGTGGATAAAAGTGACCTGAGTGTTTATAAATAGATTATAAACATGAGCTACAAATAGGCTAAGTTTAAAAATAAAGATTGTAACTTGAACAGAACCAATTCCTAATGTGATTTCAGAAAAACCCTTCATACTCTATAGACATAATAAAAGTTTCACGCTGTCAATTTAAACAAGTAACTATCTCTAGTCTTTAAAGTTTAAACTCTGGTTTTATATAAACTTAGTATGGTATTTGTTCTACTTTTGGTGATTTTATTTGCTCAGTAGTCATTTTCTACTATTTTATTTTTAATTTCTTGTCCAGGGAAGAAAGCATGCATCCTACAAAATTGTTCAATTAATGTTTTGCATGAAATGGTTGCGACTAACTACAACTCTTTGTTCTACAATGTATTCATTGTACCTTCCCAAGCAAGGACATAAGCATAACTCTGCTTACATGCGTCATACTGATTGTACAAAAGTAGATTCATACTTTCATTTTACTTTTTGATCATTTTTCCCCCAAGGAACCACACTCAACAAATAAACACTGAATATTACTTGTCATATTCCTTGATTTACTTACCGTTCTTGAGATAAGGAAACCGGAGAACAAATTCCAAAAGCTGAGGAAAAACGACATGACAATTGCAGCAATCTGGTAACTTGGAGTGAGTGCCACAAGCATCATTCCATATGATGTGAAGTAGACAAAACACATAAATACATAGAAATAGAACCAAAAGAATTTGTCAGCTTGCCAGTGGAATCCGATCATGGAGTAAAGGAGAAGGCTATATATGAAAGTCTGGATACCGACGTAAATGGTCTCAATAGCCACCTGCATGTATGATAAAACAGAATTAGTTTTTACATCATCAAGTCAATATGTTTTAGACAAATTGAGCATGGATTTGGATTATTCATGATACTAAGTTTCCGTTACCTGAGCAAATGCATAAGGTAATGCCGAATACATTCCTGCTGCCTTTTCACGATAAAAGACGGTTCTCTCAACTGCTACAACCGATTGCACAGCAGAAGTATTTGTTCCTCCAAGGAACATAACAGCAGAATACATAGCTCCGAGTAAATTCATGAGGTCTTGTTGTTTAGACCTATTAAAGAAATGATGGGATGTAAAATAAAAGATCAAAAAAAGAAGACAGACCTTGTGTCACTGTTTATTAGGGAACTTACATATTTCTCCCCTTCTTCCAGAAAATAACTCCAAATATAATCCCAATAATTGTTGTCATAAAAAACCTAATGGCATTGTATTGAGGATGCCTCCAGTAAGACAAGTAATGCTTCCAGAAGCAAGCTTTGCACTGAGATATAAAGGATTGGGCATATTTTGTAGGAAAATACAGGTCACTGGACCCTGGGGCTGGAGAGCTGATCTGTTTGATAAGTGCTTGTGTCCTCCTGAGAACAAGAGCAAGAGAGATTCGGGATTTTAGGTAGAAAAGTAAAACCAGAAAATAAACAACACAGAATTCGTGTTCTATGTTTACCTGTATAAATCAGAGTTGGCATAAATTTCGGCAAACTCCACATTAAGTTGAGCCTCAACTGCAGGAGTACTGATCTCAAGCATCCAAGTAGCAGGATTGTAACCTTCATTGATCTTTGGAACCCCAGGTATAGACTAGAAAAAGAGAGGCATGCTCAATTCCGAGTTTAAAATAAAAAATAAAGACTAAAAATGGTTTCCATACGCTGGGTTTGCTGAAGGAATCACATAAACATGCTAAATAGTAAACACTATCTTTATCACCCAGAAATACTTACTTGAAAATATTCTATTAACAAGCAAGAATGATGACCAAGAGGTCCACCATAAACAACTTGTCCTCCTCTCTTCATCAACAATAGCTGCAGGAAAAATATTTTTGCGATTTAAGAACAAGAAGCTGAGAAACTATTCACAAAGTGAAATTCTAAAACTTAAGGGCATGTTTGTCATGCAGTGCGATGGGACTCGACAGTACAATAGAAAAGATTTTAACATTTTTTTCTGCCTCAATATTGTACATACCGTCCAATCCACTCTACCAGACATTCTGAAAAGATTTGAACGTATAATACCTCATCAAAAGCTTCAAAAATATCTATACTTGGTTGGTGAATAGTGCAGACAACAGTTCGTCCGGTATCTACGGTGTTTCGTACAGTGCGCATCACAATTGCTGCAGCTCTAGCATCAAGACCAGATGTGGGTTCGTCCATGAAGATTATGGATGGATTCGCAACCAGTTCTACAGCTATGGTGAGCCTCTTTCTCTGTTCAGTTGACAGACCATCTACTCCTGGAAGACCAACTAAAGCATCTCTCAAGGGATTCAACTCGACCAACTCCATTACTTCCTCAACAAACATCTAACAGAGAAAAGATCATTAGTTGAAACTAACTCAAATCAAAGGCAAAAAATATCATCGGATGTAGGCCACCTCTTGCAGTGAAAAGTAACAAAGATCCCCTGCAAGTTGACAAACCTTTCGTGTTTGCTTGTTCACATCTGGAGAAAGACGCAACCAAGCAGAGTACAGAAGGGACTCGTACACTGTTACGTGGGGAGAATGAATATCATTTTGTTCACAGTAACCGCTGATGCGAGCAAAAGTTGATTGGTTCTTTGGATAACCAGAAATATTGATACTTCCTTCAATGTATCCACCAGTTTTTCTACCTGCCAACACATCCATCAAGGTGGTCTTCCCAGCACCACTAACACCAACTAATGCAGTTAGGACCCCTGGCCTGAAAGCACCACTTACATCTCTCAAGAGTTGAAGACGAGATTCTTCAATTCCTTGCTTTTTCATTTCCTGGCAAAAATTCATTTTTGTAAGATTTCATTGCCTTACTTGCAATACTATAGATAGAAGGATGCATCATGGAAGCGTATAACTCAGAAGAAGTGCTTACTGCCGGCATATCAACGTAGTAATTCACATGGTCAAAAGCGAGAGACAAGGGTGTGAAAGGAAGCACCATTCCTTTTTTCTTGGTTGAGCTCTCTCCAGAATTGTTTCCTTCGGACTTGTTCCTCACTGTCATATCTATACCTGCAATCATATGGGCCTATCAGACTAAATTGAAGACAACCAAGAAAAGGTAGCACAGTACAATCATGAATAAAAAAGCTACAAAGAAAGAAGTGATGACATTATTCTGACAATGACATGTAGAATCTCTTAATAATTATACAAGATAATTCCTTCAGGACCTAGTATTCTTCAAATTTGTTTGGGTGAAACTCACATAGACTCAATCCATGGAAAGCATTTTGGATCTAGTTTTACCTCAAATTCAAATAGTACAACTCTTGAAAAGCATAATCCAAGAACAGCGAAGACAAAGTTGCATAATCTATAAGAAATCAACTGAGATTCAGATATTTTTGTTCAATTCTGCACACGATAACTTTATTTTGTACTAATCAATCTAAGCACCAATCTGATCTTTCGTATAACTCAGTATCGTGTAATCACATTTAGAAGATCCAAAGACATTGCAAATTGAAAACATGAGTATCACAGGATACAATCTCAGACCTTCAGACTTTGGAGCAGCGGAGCCTGAAGAACTCTCGGTAGTTGATCTTTCATTAGAGACTGGATCCTTCTTTTTCTTATTTTCATTATCCTTATCCACAATAACAGATTTCGAATTGCCGAAGGCTGCATAAGTTTATATTATATGGTCAGAAGTAGAATCAGACTCAACAATTCTGACGGAAATTAAAAGAGCAGAGCTATATCTTACGATTCAGGTATGTCAGTGCCACAATAAAACAGATATTGAAGAGAATGGAAAATGCAAAGAGTGCAACAACACATATCCAATACATGTAGTCATCCATAAACATGCCCCTTGCCTTAAGAAGAACCTTCCCAACTGTAGGTTCGGGAAATCTTGGATCGGTGTTTGGCTAAGAAAGAGACAAAAAAAGAAGACATATTAAGAAAATCAAACATGTAAATGCAGAACCCAACGATACCAAAAGTAAAATCCACAAACTACCAAAAGAACTTACAGTACTCCATCTCTTATCAAGAAATTCATTAATGGCTATAGCATTCTGTCCATACATCATAGGAGAAATGTAATAGCCCCATATCATCCATGGTTCAATGTCATCTGCATATGTAAATCATTTATGTAAAGGTCATGCATGCGATGAAAAACATGTACACTCAAACTTTTATGCATAGATTTGTATATGTTATTACATAAACAACACTTCCACATATAAAATAAGAAGTGTTAACAATGGAGAGACGTGAAACTAACCTTTGGCAATAATAAAACCACCAAGGACAAAGACCATTAGTAGTGAAAAGGTACCAAGAGTGTTAGCAACAACTTGTGTTCTTCCAAGTGCGGCAATAAAACGGAAGAGGGATAAAGCCATTTGATGTAGAGCAAAAAATGCCAGTAGTTGGCGGAAAAATCTGAAAAATATGAGGTGAGACAATAAGATTGTAAATTTCTAATCTCATGTTTCTGTAAGCATGTGTTCTTCCAGGATTTCAAGATCAAAGTGCAAGAACATACCTACTGGCAGCAGGAGCGAAACCAATAGTGTAATAAGTAAGAACAATCCATATTAATGATTCCATTAGAGAGAGGGGGATCCTAAGAAGCCAAATTGGTAAAGAAAAAGCCCAAGCAGGGAAAAACAGAGCATCCCTTTGTTTGAAGAACACAGGAAGTCTAATAACTGTCAGGGCAAGTTCTGCTGTGCCATTAAACATCACATTAATGAGGCTGAAAAACAGTGCACCATAAAATTTTTGTCCATCTACGATTTGGCCAGATTTCATCTCTGTTCGGAAGAACACTGTAAAGGTTATAATTGACATAATAGTTATCTGGAATATCTTGAATATATACAAGAACGAGTTGCGTTTCATCAATAACCATTCCCTTGCCAAACATGCTTTGAAGAGTTCCATATTGGATATTCCATATTTATCAGTTACTAATGCAGCAGGATGGGCATTAGTTTTGTCATATGGAATTGATAGATCGTCAAAAAGCTTCTGCCCAATGTGGAAAGAGCTGAAGCGTTCCACAAACTCATCTACTGAGATATAGCTATAAGGTTCATTCTTCTTGAACCAGTATTGTTCCTGGTCCTTTTTAGAAGTAACCTCTTGCAGAAAATCTGCAACTCCTTTTCTTTCTGGACATTTGAACCCAACACTTTCAAAAAACTCAAGGATGTTTTCACGAGGACCCTGATAGACAATTTTTCCTTCTGAAAGCAAAATGATGTCATCAAAAAGTTCAAACGTTTCGGGGGCGGGTTGGAGAAGCGATATTATCATTGTAACATCCATGATATGAACCATTTGTCTCATATACTTGATTATTTGAAATGTTGTTGAACTGTCAAGACCAGTTGAGATCTCATCCATGTAGAAAACTTTCGCTGGTCCAACCAACATCTCTCCTGCATTTGAGCCAAAACATAAAAATGAGAATAAACTTACTGAAATCTGATCACAATGACAAAATAGTTAGCTTTATAAAATTTGGAAATACTGGAATTAATAATCAATTGGATCCTGTTCACAAACCAGTTGTGAGCCTCTTCTTCTGTCCACCAGAGATTCCCCTTCTCATCTCATCTCCCACCATTATATCAGCGCAAATGTCTAAACCAAGTATCTGTAATTTTTCCGTGACAACCATTAGTTTGATATAAATACTTCAGTTGACAAGAAATTTTCAACACTACGAGGAAACAACCTTGAGAACATAGTCCGTGACTAAACTAGATTCTTGTCCTGCCAATGCTGTGGCTTTCATGAACGCATCTATTTCGGGGTCAGGTTTGATTCCCGCATTTTTTTCTCGCCGGGACAATTCTACAAGGAGGTCATATCTGGTTCCGACTCCTAGACAACGCCCCGAAAAATTCAATGTTTCTCGGACAGTCAACTCTCCATGATGAAGGTCATGCTGGCTGATGTAAGAACAAGTCCTCTGGGGAATGAACTCTGACATTTCATGACCACAATACGTGATTTTCCCCGATACCTGCCATCAGAATTTGTAGAAAGGAGTGATTTAGGGAATAGAAGTCAACAAACAGTTACGCACTATTGGTTGGCATGTCTGAAAGGGAGGATTGGGTAGGGAGGACAAGGTAGCATCGGACAACATCAAGGATGAAAAAAGGGCTTAAATCTTGTCCATTTTACCATCCAGTCTTAACCACTAGTGCATAACAAACAGGCACAATAATCATATGATTAAGGACCACGCACCCTAAGACCCTTTTCCAGCTCTCCAGCAAGTGCCTTCATCAATGTAGTTTTCCCAGAGCTGGGAGGCCCAAGAAGCAGTGTCAACCTAAAAGCACAAAAATAAGAGATGAATTTGATCACACGATTCAATTGGCTACATCATTATGCACACGGTTTCATGTCATAAATACTCGTCAAACTCCAGGTCTCATCATGCAAAACTCAAAGATAAAGCTGTATCACAAGATCTTATGTTTCTTGTAACTTCTTTCTATAGCATAATGAAAAATTGCATAAACTTAGTATGACAAGTCAAATGTTTACTTATGGCAGCAGCATCTATATGATCTACGTTAACAAACCTTGATGGTTTTACGATTCCACTGACATCATGAAGTATCTTGACAACCCTTTTCTTGGAAGGGAGAATCTTCACTCTTTCAAGAACTCCCTGAAGACAGAAAAGGATTAAAAATAAACTTGCACGAGAACAGATACATTACCTTGACCTGAAACTTGAATGAAAACCGATTCAACATGAAAACTTAAATCATAATCAATATACATAAAATAAAATAAAATAAAAAGAGTCTAAAAAGCGTGTGAAATCCAATCTCAATTATAAGTTCATACCGTTGAAAATTCACTGTAAGAAATAAATCAATTACCTCAACCAGATTTAAGGCCGCATTCAGCAGAGTAGGAAGTGCCCTTGATCCTACATATGCATCTCCTTCAATAGACAAATGCTCATAACGAACTTCTACCGTGGGTATATCGATTCCAACCCTAATGAACAAAAGAGGAGAGTTTCAAAGATCCAATTCAGACTAAAAAAATTAGGAGTTATCATCTCATAAAAGCAAAAATTTGAACACCTAGAATTTTTAGCATCCACAAAGTCATTAATACATAGAGTAAATTGCTTTATTCTCACCTATCAGTCCTATCCCTTAGTCTCTGGAGGAACCTCTCATTATCTTCTTCGACGACTTTAAGAATGTTCTCCCTTAGCAACTTCTTATCTTGATTTCCCAGATGGGCAACATCAACCTCTTCACGAACAACTTTCCCATCATCCAACACTTGTTTAAGAATTCCTTTTCTTACACGATCATACGTGGGAAGCCTCTCAATGGCAGCCCACATAAGCTCATCTTGATCATCATACTCTCTCCCACTTCTGTGAAAAGCATCCTGTCCTGGTGCAGTAAAAACTTCTCGGACGCTAGCCGAAGCCCAACTCCTCGTACTGATAGATGCAAAGCTGAGTCTCCGACTGCCGGATCTCGGGCTTAGGGATCTGGCTGCTGCTAGCTCATCCCAGCCAAGATTTGCCGCCATGATTGGAAGAAAAAATCTCAAAAAATATAAAATAATAAACCCTCTTGCTTGATTTCAAACCCGCTTTATACTAAAGCTTCAAAGAACTCATCCAACCCACGAGCTAAATCGCCTCTTCACATCGACCAATATGTAAAGAACTAATGGAAGTCAGGCAAAATATACTCTCTCTCTCTCGATAAATATCTTGGATGGAAGCTGAGGTGGCTGAATATTGGAGCATCACTTTCCGGAGTGTAACTTTCAGTTTGATGGGATTTTTGAAATCTGCGGGGTGGCGTCTCTTGGCCTCTTCGCAGTGGACGAATGATTACCGGATTTAGGTTTATGTACAACTTGCGGAGCACAGATTTTTCTTCATTTCTACCGGACCATGCAATGTTGGATAAATCAGTTAAAAAAATAAAATAAATAAATATTCCCTTAAGCTTGAAACTTACAAAAAGTTAATTTTTTTTAAATAATTATAATAATAATTAAAAAAAATTCTTATTTAGACATCGAATAACTCATATTAAGTCTAGTTTACTATTATAAAAACTTTTATTTATTAATCGTCTAGATTTTAGATTCATAATTCTTAACTCCGCAAGAAACAATGTTAACGAAATAAATAGAATACTACAACAATTATAGTGGACTGTATCTCAATGGATGATATTAAAAACGGAATGAAAACTCGATTTTTTATATTGTCGACGTAGAACTTAATCAGAAAGAGACATTTAGATTAAAAAAAAAAACGAAAGAGAAAAATATATAATTTTGACTCAATAATTTTTCATAAAATGTAATCTTTAACTCCAAAAAAAACTTCTAACCGATAACAATGAATAAAATGAACTGCTTATTTGAATAACATAAAATAAAATCCTATCCAATAAAATGATAAAATTTAAATTATCCGAAAGTCTATCTTTTCTACTTATTTCGTTTATAGTAGATTTTTAGTTGTTTTTCGTGAATAGTAAACTGTCTAACTTTGCGGTCACAAATAATATAAATTAACAATGTACATGACAATTACAAGAAATTATACAAAAAAATAAAAATAAAAATGATAAGAGCATGTTTTCCTAAGCTCAAGAAATTTAGTTATAATAAAAATAATATTTCTTATTTATCAATTATATTAATGATATTATTTTTTATTCATCAAAGAAAGAATGATAAATTTTTTCAACAATAAGACACGAGTTTTATTATTATTATTATTATTTTTTTTTAAAATTTAACCAAACATGCGAATAGACATGGGCACAACCGCCTAATAAAGTAGGAAACCCCATTTGACCATCTAGAAGGATAGCGGAAAAATCGGTTTATGTTCCCATAAATATTCTCCACGTCATAGTATGCACATGAGAGTATTAATGTGAAAGTTATCGTACCAATCCGTCTCTACGATAGTCGTAGTTGGAAAGTATAGAAAACAAAATGTCTTATTCCGCCAACTAACTAAGCCTGGTCCCCATTTTTTAAATAAAAATGGGTGAAATAATTTTTTTTTTTTGAATAATAAGTAATTGAGAAAGAAAGAAAAATTTTCGATTCACGTATAATTTTATTTTATGAAAAATTGTGTAACTGAAAATAAGAGAGAGAAAAATAAAATGTAATTTAATGAGGGCTAAATTTGAATTTAAATTTAAATTTCACAATTTGGTTACATTTGGTTATCCGTGAACGTGATTACCCAAATTGCTGGAAATTATTCAGTTGGCACTCGAATCATAACTGATCTTTCACGTAAATGTTACACAAACAATCATAGCACTCCAAAAATGAAAATGAGAAATCAATGTTTGTTAATTTATTACAATGTTGAATTCATATTTTTTATTTTAATACTTTCTTGATGTGACATGGTGATAAATAGCATGCTACACGAGTGATTATGTGAAAGATTTAGTACAATATGATTATTAATTAAGCAATTTTCAACGATTTGAAAAATGGTGTGTCTTTTGAAAGTTGAAAATGGATGTATAGTTCCCGTTTGTTTCTCATTATTTGTCTATTAAAATAAAAAATACGATCGTTATTTATGATATCAATCCATCATATTTGACTTTCTATCTCTTGTGTAGGACCCGTAATGATTATATTTTTTATTTTTACATTAATGTGTTCCAAATGAGACCTTAGTTTTAAGAGTAAGCCCCTGTTTGACATCTATTCACATCTATTAAATTAAAAATGTATTACTATTCAAATCTACATTTTTTTATATATACTACATTCACTTTTAAAAAAATAATTATATTATATTTTTTATCTTATATAAATTTACCTAAATAGACATGAAAAATTAAATAAAAATATATTGTTCTAAATTCATCCACTGATGTTTATTTTCATAATTTTTTTATATTTTTTTAGAGTTTGTGGTTAATTAAAATTCTAATAATCATAAAACGTCATCTTTAACTAAAATCATAAAATATCCTCTTCAATGGAAATTAAAAATAAAAAATGAACACATTATTGAAGTTATAATTTCTTCATGATATGAAAAATGAATACTTATTTTTTATGCTTTTTTTCAAGTATTGACTTGATAGATGAAATTTCAAAATAAGTTTCAATACTTGCCCAAGTATTTTTACATTGTAAAAAGAAATAAACTTAAAATTATCAGCTAAAATACAAACAGTCAAAATCATGAGTTTATAAGAAAAAAATTAATTGATATATGATTTGAGGAGGAATTTGTTTGGTTATGTGAGCAGTATATTTTTGAGAGAATCATATAAATTCAAAAAAAGAAATTCTCTAATCTTTATTACTAAATTTTAAAGCACCGACATGACAATATAGAAAAAAAAACCAAAATAAATGTTAATAGTGATTTGATGAATATAGTCATTTTCGAAATTTTATTAAGAATATATTTATAGTGGGATGAATATATATAGAATTTATACAAATCTATCATGTTTAAATGAATGAATTTAACAAGGACAATATAAAAATTTGATGTGGATGAAAATAGTAATTTGTTAAAATTTTAATATTTCAATAGGGATGCATATATAAAAATTGTAGATTTAAATAACGGTACCTAAATTAAAATTCATTTTTGTCTCTCTTCTTATCAATCACGTATCTTAAAAAATATATATATTACTTGTAAATCTAAATGCTTTTTCTTTCTTTTTAACCACGTACTTTCAAAAAATTACTATTCATTTCATTATTAAGCGAAATAATGAAGCATAAACAGGTGCTAAATATTATAATTTGGACTTTTTGAAAGGCTCTAGGGTCTAGACCAAATTATTAACAATAAGGAAAATGATGTGTGTATAGTGCTGAACACGTACAACACTCTCATAATCGCAGGGTTCGCGATTATTTTAATCGTGGGGCCTACTTCTCGTATGTGAGAGGACTGTCAATTATGATGTCAAAATTATTCTATTTATAATATTGCTCTGACAACAATCACTCATCATTGAGTGTTTGTTTGGAAGAATTATTTGACGGGAAAAATGGTTTTTTTTTTTTTTTTTTAAGTGTGCATGGTTAAAAAGTAAAGAAATATTAAGGGTCTACGAGCAAAATTATTTAATTAAAAAGTTTTTGATTAAAAATGAATTTAAAAAAAATACTTTCCAAATAAACACTGAACAATATGAAGTTTATTATGTGTTGACCCGCTATTGTTATTCATTTGAATAGTTAATTTTAGTTGATGTCAATATTGGACATTTGCCTTGAGAGTCTCTCTTCAAATAATAATGTTTATTGTCGACCATGCCTTCGATTCGTGCAACATTGCTATTTTACTAAAAATAAAAAATATTGAACGTTAGCACACAACTTAGAATGCAAACTGATTCGTATCTTAGTTTTGATAACCATTAATTTTACAGCATCGATTAGTTTGACTCGAAAATTTATTCCAATTTAAGATAAAGATGTGTTGTTATTTCATAGCCATTTGAAATAGAAGTCTTATGTATGATTTTGAATGAAAAAGATGTGATGCTAAAAATTGTTTACCACTTCAACTTGACTTGCAAATTTGTAATGTTTTCAACTTCACGAGAATGTTAAAATTGTAATATAATTATTCTTTAATGATATGATAATGAAAGATTGACTTTTGTGCACATTCACTAGTTCTCTTGTGAAGCATACAAATATATATTTTAATATGATGTAAGTTATTCCTCATTTTGAATAAGAATAATGTTATTTAACATCAATTTAAGTGGTACAAAGTGTCATTAAATAAAATATATAATTAAATAAATGACATAATTTTACATTTAATTGAAAATATTACATAATATATAGACCGGTGCTAATGGCATTATTCAAAAGCAATGAAATTGATCTTTTGCTCTTAACGGGCATGATAAAAAAATTTCACCGCTGATGTGACTGTCAAATGCAAATGCATGAATATGAACCATAATAGTTTTTCCTTTTCCACTAAGACAACTTTAAGAAAGCTAAATTTATCATTTTTCTCTTTTTTAATAATGTCCACTCGACCTTAATGGACAAATTGCATAAATTTTTCTCAAAAAAAATAAAATTAATAATTATTTTTCATTTCAAAATATAACCTATATTTGATTAGCTAAAAATCGATAAAATTTTATATCAAAGTTAACAATTAATATTAGCCACGTATTTAATAAGACCTACAATTATTCTTAACTTTTCACAACTGTTATCAAAAGTTGCTAAAATTTTAATTTTCAAAAAAATCAAATAAGAGCGGAACTTATCCGAAGTTCTAGTATTTGGATCTCAATGTCATCATCCACCAATGGATTATTAACTAAAAAAATTCTACCATGTGGGGCCTAATATGTCACCTTCCAAATGTTTAGGGATAATTGAAGCAAAAGTCCCAAACTTTTGAAATATTAGCAGAATTTTTCAAACCTTTTATTTGTTGCAATTGTTACCCCTAACATTTTCAAACGTTGCATGTGAGGACCTTTTAGATGATTTTCATTAAAAATGTCATCATTTGACGATCAAAATAAATTTTGACCCCCTTTTAATCAATTTTAAAATGACAAAATGGTAACTTTTTATTTATCATATTAACCAACTAGAAAACTTAAATCAAAAACCCAAAAAAAAAAAAAAATGACCAGAAAAGAAAAGAAAAGAAAAATGGATCTTTTTCTTTCTCCACACCCCCTCAATCTAAAACCGATAATAATAAATCTACCACCTATCCCACCACCTCCATCGTAGCCTCACTATATTTGTTGTTGCCATACACTAAAACACCACTCTTTGGACCTCTGCCCCGCTGTTAGAAGTCTCCCCAACAGTTGAGTCGCTTTTCCAAATCACCATCGATATCTCTGACTCCTTGAACCTCGCGTCTGCCTACACTAAGGCTAGCCAATACCTCCAGCTCCACCTTCAGAACCCCAGTACAAACCCTCATTCCTTACAATTGCATCCCCACCTTCTACGGTCAAGTCAAAGGAGATTTTTGAGTTCCTCGTAAAATCCATCACGAGAACACTGCGGAGACCTTTATGGCTCCAGAGAGGTAATGGTGTAGAATTGAGTCAGGTAATGGGCAATGGATTTGATATCGATCAAATATCCTTAGTCAAGATGGTGGTGGTAGATTTATTATTACTAGTTTTAGATTGGGGGTGGGGTGGAAAAGATCCATTATTATTATTTTGGTTTTTTATTTAAGTTTGTTAATTGTTTAATGTTGTAAGTAGAAAGTTACTATTTTCCCATTTTAAAATTAATTAAAAGATTATCAACGTTTATTTTGATGGTCAACTGATGGCATTTTTTATGGAAACCATTCTAAAGAGTCTCACATGCAATATTTGAAAATGTAAGGATGACGGCTACAATAAATGAAATGTTTGTGAAAAGTCTGCTAATGTTTCAAAAATTTGGGGCTTTTGCCTGCAATTATCTCAAATATTTATTTTCCAAAATTCTGCCAAACGTTGGGTCCCATATCATATGTGAACCCTCCAATTTCAACAAATTTGTCTTCTTTAAACAAAAACTTCCAAAAAATAATAATAATAATAAATAAAATTGATTGATTAAAATGCAAGCACCCATAGCATTGTCATCTTTTCAACTAGTATCCTTTTCAATTGGGTCGAATGAATTAAATAAAAGATATCACAGGTGGATAGTGTGATTACAATCTTTAATCCTTGCAAGCAACGTCTTTGTCAACTTCTTATCCACGCAATTGAAGCCCTAAATAATAATGTAAAATTATATAAATTTGGATTTTATTAAAGAAATCCTAGTAAGTTTGTCAAACTAATATTTGACGCCGTAAATTTGCTTGCCATTGGAATTCAAGAGTGGGGTAGTTGAAAGTGCTTTGGTTTTTTTTTTTTTTCACAAACAGTTACTAAGAGTGTACCTAAAGCCGTACCAAATGATATTAATTTTTGTATTCCAATCTCCAAAAAAAAAAATAATAATAATAATAATAAATGTTTTTCTTTAGTATTGTTAATTATTATTCTTTCTATTGAAATAACAGAATTATTCAATTAGTTTTCATATAGTGTTCAAGAGTAATTTTTTTACCGTTATTTCACTATTTCAATTGTAAAATTTGACTTCTTCTTTCACAGGTGACCTCCACTTTTTTTATAACGATCAAAAAATTAATTTTTAAAACCGCTTTCAAACAGGGCTGTACTGTGTACAAGTTTCAATTTTGTGATGCAACTATAATTGAAGATTGGCAAACAGTGAAGAAAGTCGTTCTTCTAGAATTATAAATAAATAATATTGATCCGATTGACATGACCTTTGACCACTGATGTGTAATTTATCAACATGCTACTCCACTTGTAGGCACTGAGAGACAAACCAATGCACAGTTTAATTTCCCAGTCAAATTAGGGGCTATTCATTTGGACTTATAACCAGTCAGCTCGACCTAACGTACCATGACAAAAAAGTACTTATCTTTGAATCTTTTAGTGGGTGATTAGCACAAAACGATCATAAATTTCAATATAATTATACAAAACGTTATTACTTTTTATTTTTGTGCATTTTCTCCTCTACCTACCTTACATTGAGAAGAATGAAAATCATCATTTTCATCCAATTTATCATGTAAGATGACAAATATACCCTCATATTTAAATAAAATAAAAATTAAATAACAAATTGCAATCACACTCCCAAAAGTTTTTAAAAAGTGCGAATAAGTCCAAATAAACTATTAAAAGGATAATTAACACAAAACGTCCATACCTTTCATTTTTTGACATTTTCACCATTATTTTCATCCATTTCTCATATATTTCAATATTATTGTACAAAACTTCATTACCTTTTATTTTTTGGCATTTTCTCCCGTACCTATGCCTTTCATTGAGGAGAATGAAAATCATCATTTTCATCCAATTTATCATGTAAGATGACAAATATACCCTCATATTTAAATAAAATAAAAATTAAATAACAAATTGCAATCACACTCCCAAAAGTTTTTAAAAAGTGCGAATAAGTCCAAATAAACTATTAAAAGGATAATTAACACAAAACGTCCATACCTTTCATTTTTTGACATTTTCACCATTATTTTCATCCATTTCTCAATTAAAAGCTGTAAAAAAAACAAATATACCCTCCGTTTTTACAAATTGCAACTATATTCCCAAATTTTAAAAAAAAAGTTCAAATAAATATTAAATAAATAATAAAAAAAGAAAGTGATTTAAAACTCAGACACTACAGTGGAAGTGTGTTGAATCAAGAGTGAGGGCGCCCTGCCCCGTCTCGCCCAAACCTCGTCCCACATCTAAGGCGGGGCGGGGCGGGGACAGGGCAACTTTTTGCGCCATTGTTGCATCGTTTAATTTTTTTTTTATATATATTTTTATATTTGTTTACATTTTCAAAATTTCGAGTTATGTCATTATTAGAGAATAAAATACAAATTTAAAATTGGATTTTTAATGGGTAAATTGTCTAGAAATAAATTTATTATTATATTTTTTTTTATCTTTTTTCCCCTTCCCCTCCCCGCCCCGCCACTCCAACCCGTTCGGGAAGGATTTTTTTGCCCCATTCGGGGAGGGTTTTTTTTTACCATCACTAATCAAGAGAAGACAATAAATGTCTTTATTATCGACGCTTTATTCTATCTTCACTTATGAAAGGTCAAGTCAACATAATAGGCATTGGTTCGAGCAGGAGTATGCCATGCTAATATGCTTTGGATAATCCACATCTTAGGGTAAGGCGTTCAATCTTTATCTTTTTACCCATACTAGGTCATAATTGCCTCAAAAGGTCCAATATATATACATTATTGGACTTTTTTTAATTATTTATTTAAAATTTATTTTCACTTTTTGAAAAAATTGGGAGTATAGTTGCAATTTCTTCTTTATTTTGGTTTTGTTTAAAAAGGGAGGGTATGTTTGTTATTTTTAAGTGTAGCGTGGTTCGGTTCGATCCGATTCCAAAGGAACCCGAACCGAACCGAATACCAATGGTTCCATAGTTAGCTATGGAATCGAACTGGAACCATGGAACCTAATTGGAACCGAACCAGTCGATTCCTATTCGGTCCACTTCGGTTCTTTAACTTGAAAATGTCAAAATAAAATGTTTACTAATTAAAAATCTAAAGATGTTACCAACGTGATACTTTTAACAAAATATAGAAAAATCGAACATACTATTCAAAGATTAAAAGAAAGCTATACAAATTTAAAAATAATATCCAAATAATATATCCAATGATTAAACAAACTTCCATCAAAATCAAAATCTTACATTGAATTGGACACCCTTTAAAAATTTATTGCAACTTCTGGTTCTATCAATTATAATATGTAGAAATTTAGATGAAAAGTTTCAATCAGATTAACAATTATGTAATCAAAGTGAAACAAAATAAAAATTTCGCATTTTAGAAATGAGATTATATATTGTAAATAAATTTATTTGGATATAGAATTACCTAATATTCTAATTTGGCTTGAAAATTAATTAATCAAAAAATTATAAGAAGAGAGAAGGAAAGAATCAAAGAGAAGAAGGAAAGTGCTTGAATTTAAAATGAAGAAGGAACCCGATTATTTTTATAAAAGTGATTGACGATTGAGTCATATGTTTTAAAAAAAAAAAAAGAAAAGAAAAAAAAAATCCTATGAGATCCGTGATTAAAATGCTGCTTGATCTTTGGTTTGATGGCAAGGCCCTAGCTGCATAAGCTATTTACCTAATTCCTAGAGGCACATTTGCGATAATCTACCGAACATATATAAGAAAGAAATATTAGAGGATCATGAAATTTAGGTCAATAGTTCAACAAATAACTGCAAAACTACCCAAAATAATATCGAACTGAGACCACATATTCCTATTCACCTCATTTAGATTAAATTGCCAATCTCTCACATAGAAGAAGTCCTATTTCCAGTTCTTGATGGATAAAGGAGTACATAACACAATTAGCCTTCATGTGTAGGCTTTGTTGGCTTTTACGCTTGTATAATACCATTCTGAGTCTTTCTTATTTTAATTGGAGATGTAAAGAAAGTTAAACTATTCAACGGTGAGCTCAGGGAAATCCAACCTATGCCAAAACAACATGCAACCAGAGTCGGACCTGATGAAAGACCCAGAATTTTAGGGGGCCCATTTTAAACTTTTTTTTTTTTTTTTTAAAACCTACTATGCTCATGCGTTCAAAAGAAACGAATAAATACTTTAATGAGAAGAGAAGGAAGGAACATCAAAAAATTTATTTGTTAATTTAAGTTAACAAATTTAATTCCGTAAACTTCTAATTTTTTATTTTTATTTTTTTTAAAAATGATTGTTTGTTACGACTTAGGGCCTAGGGCCCAAATTTCGAAGTTCGCTTCAGGTCCCGTGAAGCACAAGTACGACACTGCATGCAACCATATAAAGACCTCCACCCATTTGGACAAAGCTGTGTTGGGGCAATTCCCCATGAAGACAAGAACTTCTTGATCACAAGTATGGCACTGCATGCAACCATATAAAGACCACTTTCGATTCTTGTATTAATGGCCCTAACAGGGTTGGGTACGAGTGGAATGGAAGTAGAAGACATAGGATAAACAATGGGTAGAGGAACGGGGCTAAGAATTTTGCCAGCTTGAGAAAGCGACAGATGAAGAATATGACAAGGGCGCCAGAGAGGAGCTTATATCTTTTTTCTGATTATTTTTCCAAAAATGCACTATTGAGTTGTTTGAACTCATTATATAAGGCAGTAGGAAAAAAGGTAATTTTTTTGAGGAATAGAAAAAAATACTTGGGACAAATTGGCCACAAGTGAATTTTCAAAAAATGGTTTGAATCTTGAATGTTGAAGTGCACAACTCAGTGCATCCCTTCTGAGATGTGGAATTGGATTTCTTGTAGGCACATTGTACATGCAGCTCTTATTTCGTGGCCTGTTAGGACACATCTAGCGATTTGTCTCCCTCACAAAACTCTAAGAGTTGGATGGTAGGGGCTCTCAAGGCTGGGGTTCAAACTTTTTTTTTTTTTTTAAAGGAATACAAAGAGGCACCTTTTCCAACCATTGGGAAAGATGAAAAGGCACATCTTCCTCATTAAGCCATTGTTTGAATTTTTGAGTAACTAATCATGATCTATCAAATCGAAGCCTTGAATCGTTGACCTAGTCTTGATTCGTCAAGAAATGTGTCAAAATTTATGATGATATTGTTTGGAGCAAAGACCAGAATTGTCATCCAAAGTTAATAATCCTGACCTTTGGGGGACAAACTGTTGGCGTAGGTCCATTAAATCAGGATTTGGTAAATCTCTCCATTTCGTACGACTTTTTAACCAAGATAGATAATTACCATTCTACGTCATTTCTCAAAAATAGCTCGAATCGAGAGAATACTTCTGCTCGATGAGCTCCAACATGATTAAGAAACATCATCATTACTGATTTGACTAGATAATGTCATCGCCTCTCCCCTGACCTATCTCAAGGAGACACGTGGCAAGGATGACGGAAGCACCTCGTGATGGGAATAACTACAGCTATCACAAACATTCATGATGACTTGTGAGGCCAATCTCTTTGTCCACTGAAATTCATCCAAACTGAATGTAACGACACTCTTATTAAGGAAAAATACTGTAGATAATGTGATCTAGTTACCATTGACGATGTGATTGAGGCGGCCAAAATTGGGTTATAAATTGAGGTCAATGGTCTCCCTCAATGGGACTCGAGCAAAACCAATACCACTATCCTCTTTCAAAACCAATATTACATTGCTTCACAACTCTGTGCTAGGAGGCGCAACCATCTATCACCAGCACTCTAGTCATTGCCACCTCTATTGGAGATTCCAATCACATATTTTGCAAAGTTCATCGTGAATCACCACAACAGATGTATATAATTTTGCCACATACTTCAAACCACCACCCATTTGTCGTTGATGTCACTTGAAACCCTTCTAACACATTCATTTACCACCACCACCATTATGACTCACCTTTTAAATTTCACTAACAAGTTCTTTTTCTGGTTATTTCAATAATCAATTTTATTTTTATTTTTATGGGGAGATTTTTGTTAGATTTTTCTTTTCAAGGAAAGATGATTTGGGTTCAACCATTATTCTGGTGTGAGCGGTGATGTTGGTTAATGAAGGTGGTAGTAGTGATGGATTGATCTCTTTCTTCCCTTTTTCTAGTTGGTGGTGGTGAAGGAAGGTGGCAATGGAGATGATATTGGGTATGGTGGTAATGGTGATGACATTGGTGGTTTGAAGGTTCGATTGGGATAAGTTTTTGCAGGTGATAGTGGTCTAGTGATGGTGGTGATAATGCGATGGTATAACACTGTACGTTATCAGAGACATGAAAGATGTATATGGTGGAGGTGATGGGGCAACCAGCATGTATAAATGATTGTTACAAGTGGCTGGGTTAATGGTTGTGGTGGTGTAACATGTACTAAATGTTACAAATGATGATGGCGATGGAAACAATGTGACGAAATTTTTAACATAATTTTACAAAATGTAACAGACTTTGTTGCAAAATTTCTTGTAAAATTTTGAGTTCAACTTGACATTATTTAATTCTAAAATTTCTCTAAGACACTTAGGAAGAAGAGTCTCTTGTATTACATCTCATAATAATCTTTCTTGAGACATGTTAGTGAACAAAACATATGCACCCAAACAAAGTAAATTTTGATTTCCATATCTTTTGTCGATTTAACAGTAATACTCTCAACATAATCGAATATTCTTCAAGATCTTGAGGAGTATAATATTTAGGCTTATTATATCAATTATCATTTAATTAAAATATACTAATTTAATCCATTCTGCTGCTTTCAACAACATTACCTAAGATACACAACGCTCAGCTGATTTTATTGCTGAAATGTAGTATTTGGCAGCATTCATTTGCTTAATAATACTTCAATTAATTATTAGTGGTTATAACTAGACATGACAGGACCCACTTGTGCTGAGTAAGCATGGTACGTATCCTCTTACACCATTAAGGCTGATTACTCAATCACTAGCTGTTTAGACATGTCCGGTTGACGGTCATATGTTGGCTCATGGTCCAATAACTGATTCCCCAGACTCAGATCTTAGCTCTGAATGAAATGCAGCTTTTGCCTTCAGTTAATCAACAGTCCAATAATACCATCAGCAATTCCCCTTGTACAGAGGAATTGCTGTCAGATTTCTCCAGATGTTGCTGTGGTAACATCTATATGGTCTATATTTCTTTTGTAATTGTTCAATAAAAAACGGTAAAGGGTGTTCTGTTGCAATTTCGACGAAACTTTTTCCGTACACGTAGTAGAACTGTAATACCATTTCATCCAACCATTCTGTATGAGTTATCTAGAGTTTTTAATCACGTGATAGCTTATCGTAACCAAATAAGTATGTCTTTAATTTTCATCGTAAGGCATGACCACTATAATTCTAGGGACAATGCTACATGTACATAATCATTTACCTACTATTCACAATAGGTGGTGGGGACCACATTTGAAGATTTTTATATTCACGCGAGGCCCGCCTGGGGACAACTTTCGATACATTCTATTCGGTACAAGTGGAATTGTCCTAATTCTAGTGGGGAAGGCACGGTAAGAGTCACCAACCACCACTATGTATCCCAATCCTATACCAACACTAGTGCACAATTACGAAAATTGAACTCATGGCCAGAACTCTATCCCCAACATTAGAATTTATATGACTTAAATATCAGAGTTCTTTCGATTACCAGCTTTATATCTTTCTCAGCAAGACTAGTTTGACGGTGTTTGTATATGGGAAATCGGATTTGGTTTCTACTCCTTACTATCTATTAAATATTCCAGCAGGATTATTATGATGTCTACAATAAATATTAATCATAGGGATTTAAATAAAAATTTAATATGATTAAAGGGCCTGGGCTCCATTCAAACAGCCGGCAGAATGACCTAGCCTCCTATATTGCCGGCCCGAAACATTCCCTAATATATTGCTCTCATTCTTGATTTCTCCCCCCACCCCTCTATATATCATTCATCTTTCTTCACACGAATTTCTCCACCATGCAACCATATATGGAAGAAACAACAGATAGCCTGGACAACAGTACTCCTAGCTCCGCCTCGACCATCACGACCACCGCCTCGGCCGATGTGTCGAGCATGCACCATGCAACAGTTGATGACTTCACCTTCATTCAGAAGCTTGGGAGTGGTGACATAGGCACTGTGTATCTTGTGGAGGTTAAAGGGTCCAAAGGGTGCATGTTTGCAGCCAAGGTTATGGACAAAGAGGAGTTGGCATATAGGAATAAAGAGAGTAGGGCAGGAATAGAGAGGGAAATACTTGAAATGTTGGACCATCCATTTTTGCCTTCACTCTATACAATATTGGATTGTCCTAGGTGGTCTTGTTTGTTGACCGAGTTTTGTCCGGGCGGTGACCTTCACATTCTCCGGCAACGACAGCCTGGAAAAAGGTTTGATGAAGCTGCGGTCCGGTGAGTGTTTGTTCACGATCCTCACTCTTCTACACTTACTGCATTACGTTGAACTACTTCATTTATAGATACAAATTATTAGAAATGATATGATTTACTTAACTATTACATGCTAGATGGATCGAGAGAAAATTGTAATGTCAATATTAAATGATTCGGGATAATAATTTCGTACCATATATAAATAGGTTGAAAATTATTCTGTTACGTGGTCATTTTTAGGGACGGACCCAGACAGTTCGAACTGTGGGGTTAAATTTTTTTTTTTTTCCGAACAACATATCATGAACAGAAAGGGAAAATCGGTTGTTTGCTGTTCATATTCGATATTTGCACTTTGAGAAGAAATCGGTGGATTATATAATATATCTATGGACTAAATAATGGATATGGATATAGATTTAGGATTTGGATAATCTATCGTGATTTGAAGCCTGAGAACATTTTAATAAGATCAGATGGTCATATAATGTTGACAGATTTTGATCTCTCATTAAAGTGTGATAACTCAACGTCAACAGCCCAACTTGTTTATGATCATCCCCGATCTAAAACTTGTCAGTCACACGATCAAAGAAGGGATCCATCAAATCGATTCTCAATGAAATCATGCATTCTACCAAGCTGTGTTGTGCCACGGGATTCTTTCTTTCGTGGAAGGAAGAAGAGGTCAGGATACAACGACAACCTAAAGATAGTAGCAGAGCCCATTGATGCCCGATCAATGTCCTTCGTAGGGACCCACGAGTACTTGGCCCCAGAAATCGTGACAGGAGAAGGTCATGGCAATGCAGTGGATTGGTGGACGTTAGGGATCTTTATATACGAACTTCTATATGGTATGACACCATTTAAGGGGGCCGACAACGAGTTCACCCTAGCTAACATTGTGGCTCGGGGGCTCGAATTCCCTAAGGAGCCAGTGGTGACATCCTCAGCTAAGGATTTGATAAGCCAACTCTTGAACAAAGATCCCACCAAGAGAATGGGATCTATGATGGGAGCTGCAGCAATCAAGCACCACACCTTCTTTCATGGGGTGAATTGGGCACTTTTGAGATGTACAAAACCACCATATATTCCCCAGCCCTTCAATTTTAGGGATATTGTTTCATCTAATTATGATAAATGTGATGTCAATGTAGAATATTATTAGCACAAGTTCTATACATTTATTATTGTTTCATTGGAAAAATCAATAAAATTTGGTCTAATTATTTACAAATCGCAGTTTTTATTTTCTCCACCATATTTTTATTGTAATGAAGGTCCTCAATCTTTGCTCATTGTTGCACTTATGTTCCAATTTTTTTCGTCGCATTCTTAATATCAATATTCAACTAATTTTTACATTTTGTCTGTGATAATGGATTCCGTTCAAAAGATCTGATAGTAGGCATAAAATATTTATATTTTATGTACTCCTCATGTTTTAAATCTAAAGTGGATGGGTACGTAGCCTTCGGGAGCGCTCATGATTTTCGTGAAAAAGAAATATGAATACGTGAAACTCTATATTAATTTCCACGAGTTGAACAAGGTTACCATTAAGAATAAGTACCCACTTCCTAGAAGTGATGATCTCTTTGACCAATTATAAGGTTTCACATTTTTTTTTCTTAAAATTGATCTACGATCGGATACTATCAATTAAATATTAAAGAAGAGGATGTCTCGAGGATTGCTTTTAGCACTATGTATGGACATTTTTTTGAGTTCTTAGTCATGCCTTTTAAATTAACTAATATCTCAGCAGCATTCATGGATCTCATAAACTGAGTATTTGAGGACTATCTCGATTGTGGAAGTTACCTAAATACTAATGATATGTTTGATATAGATTTTTGTGAAGTTGGTTTGTAAGAGTTTTGTAAGTACAGTTTCTTCAACTTCGTATCTGGTGCTCGTAAAGACGTACCTTTAGATTGATTACAAACCAGATAGGCATGATGTTCCTCACTGCTATTTCACTTTTCTAGGATTACTTGTTTCTCACAAGGTCACTCTTATTGACACAAGTACATAGTGTCCGCTTTCTGTAATGCAAACAAATCTGCTAATCTTACATGATGAATGATCAACAAATCAAGAAAATTTAAACGAGTTAGCAGGTTAAAAATGAAATATTTTCTGAGGTATGTTAAATTGTTAACAAATGGACTAGTGAAATACTGTTAAAGTATTTTCTTAACGTGCAAGACACAATAATTCATATACAGGAGAATCTTGAACTAATTTTTGAAGTTTCTGCAAAATCGACTAGAATATTTCTTCGAAATGTAATGAACATAATAAATTTAGTTAATTAATGTTTTATATTTCATGATCTGCTATTAAAGATGCTTCAAGCTTCAACAAAAATAATATACAAGTATTTTTCACCAGGATAATCCATTTTCAGTAAAAAAAAACCTTATAGAATTTGATATCGATAAAAGAATGCACAGCATGCTTAATCATAAATTTCAGTTCAAGATTCTTACTTGAAAATGATGAATGCTCAAAATCTTCATAGTTGAATCACCTTACTGTTCCATGTTCCAAACTTTGCTTTTGTTGCACTCATACGATCCCAATCTCAATCTCAATCTCAATCTCAATCTCAATGGAATGGATTTATTATCTATAAAAAAGGCCAAAAGGGAAGGAAGAAATAATACTTTATTCACACCTCTGAATCTGTACAATGCAGGATATATATAGAAAATTATCATCATTGAGATTGTGTGAGACTGTGACACGTTTCCTAACTGCGTAACAAAATGCATTGTGATTGTAACAGGTGTACACATTTACAAATACCAATTTACAATGGATTTGCAAGTATCAGCAGGTCATATTTGTTATCTGCTAATATTCCCCCGCAAACGAAGGGTGGTAGGAGAAAGAACCCTTAGTTTGTGCTTCAGCCGAGTAAAATGTTGAACCGCAAGAGGTTTTGTGAGGATGTCTGCAACTTGATCTAATGCAGGAACATGTTGGACAGCTAGAGTGTTATTAAGAACTCGTTCCCTAACAAAGTAAAGGTCAAGCTCCAAATGCTTTGTACGAGAATGTAAAACTGGATTAGCACTAAGTGCCATTGTGCTCAGATTATCACACCAAATGACTATAATTTTAGTTTGATAGATTCGAAGCTCCTTAAGTAAAGATTGCAACCATATTAATTCTGAAGTAGCATTAGCTAAGTTACGGTATTCAGCTTCAGTACTTGAGCGTGAGACGGTAGATTGTTTCTTTGAGCTCCATGAAACTAGATTATCTCCAAGAAATAAACAATAACCAGAAGTGGAGCGGCGGTCATCTAAGTCTTGTGCCCAATCAGAATCTGAAAATCCATGAAGATAAAGATTATTCGACTTGGAGAAGTGGAGACCATGATTTGCAGTACCACAAAGATATCGAAGAATGCGTTTAACTACCTTCCAATGCGGTTCAAGAGGAGATTGCATGAATTGACATACTTTATTTACACAGTATGCTATTTCAGGCCGAGTGATTATTACATATTGCAATGCCCCAACAGTGCTTCGATATAAAGTTGGATCTCCAAATGGATCACCATCAGAGGAAGTGAGAGACAGACTTGCCACCATGGGTGTTGGTTGTGGTTTAGAATTGCTCATCTTAACTCGATCGAGGAGATCCTTGATATACTTCTCTTGAGACAATAACAGACCACCAGTAGTAGTATGCTTCACCTCAATCCCTAAAAAATAATGAAGACTTCCCAGATCTTTCAAGAAAAATTCAGAGTCTAAACAAGAAATCAGATACTCAATTTCTGGATTGCTAGTCCCAGTAATCAATATATCATCTACATACACAAGGACGTAGCTACAAAGTGTGGCATTGCATTTGATAAAAAGAGAAGTATCTGCTCGAGAAGCATGAAAACCAAGAGACAATAGGTAAGTTTTCAAACGATCAAACCACGCTCGAGGGGCTTGTTTTAATCCATACAAAGCTTTATTGAGCTTACAAACCAACCTATCATGTGGTGCAGAAGCTTCAAATCCTGGGGGTTGAGCCATATATATATCTTCAAGCAATATGCCATTAAGAAATGCATTATTTACATCAAGTTGACGTACCTGCCATCCACGAGTAATGGCAATGGAGAGAACCACACGTATGGTTACTGGTTTCACTACAAGACTAAAAACATCTGAGTAATCAAAGCCAGGAACTTGATGGTAACCTTTTGCAACTAGTCGCTCCTTGTATCGAGAGATAGAACCATCAGGATTTCTCTTGAGTTTAAACACCCATTTGCAGCCAATCAACTTTCTGTCTAGGGGCAAAGAGACTAAGTTCCAAGTACCATTGTTAATTAATGCAGCATATTCCTCATGCATATATTCCACTGAGGACATTTGAGAGCTTCCTTGAAAGAGTTTGGTTCGTTGTTTTGTAGGTCGGTCGTGAGAAGAACTTTAGGTTTAAAGATTCCAGCCTTGGATCATGTGACCATATGATGAGTGCTAGTAGGTGGTGAAGACATAGGTGATGATTCTGATGGTGAAGGCAGGATAGCAGGCAATGATTTAGGCTCGGTAGTTGATTCACTAGGGAACAGCGATGACATAGAGTGTGTTGGAGAGTGAGGTGCTGGTGAGTTTTGCTGTGAGAAATCAAGGTTGGGATTACTTCTTAGCAAAGTAGTAGAAGATTGTCCAAGATGAGTTGATTGCAGAGGTGGACATATGACTGGAAGAGGTTGACTGACACTAGAAATTGTAGAAGACTTTTGTGAAGCATAAGGGAAAGTTTTCTCATCGAACACTACATGACGAGATATGAAAATCCTTCCATCAGGTGCTAAGCACTTAAACCCTTTGTGGTTATGACTGTAACCAATGAATGTACACGGGGTTGATCGAAAGTTTAATTTGTGTTTGTTATAGGACCGAAGGCAAGGGAAACACATGCAGCCAAACACACGTAAAAATGTATAATCAGGTTTGGTATGCAATAGCCGTTCCAAAGGAGACTGACCACTTAAGACTGTAGTGGGTAATCTGTTGATAAGATATACGGCACTTGAGAACGTATCATCCCAAAATTTTAGAGGTAATGAGGCTTGGGCTAAAGAGTAAGACCACACTCAACAATGTGTCTATGCTTACGTTCAACGACTCCATTTTGTTCAGATGTATGAGGACAAGAATGTCTGTGGGCTATCCCAGTTGAACTCAAGTACGGTGTAAGAGAATGAAATTCACCTCCCCAATCCGTTTGAAGAATTTTGATCTTTTTGTCGAGTAATAATTCAACTTGAGCTTTGAAACGAAGAAAAAGAGAATATACTTCAGACTTGCTTTTAAGGAAAAATATCCAAGTAAACCTAGAGTAAGCATCCACAAAGCTTACATAATAGCGATAACCATTTGTGGAGGGTGTGAATGCTGGACCCCATAGATCAGAGTATATCAAATGTAATGGCTCATGATAAACAACCCTAGAATGAGAGAATGGTAACTTTTTACTTTTCCCCAATTGGCAAGCAGAGCAAAATGATAAATTTTCATTCATTCGAATAGGGACATTACATGAAGATAGAACCGTCCTGACAATTGAAATAGCGGGATGACCAAGCTTCTTATGCCGGGTCCATAATTTGATTGACTCTAACATTAGACTTAACTGGACTAGAAGACACTGGACTCAAACTAGCACCTACTGACTCTAAAGAAAAGGCAGAAAGAGGACTCGACTGATGTTGAATAGAAGAACTTGAGGATGATAATGGAGATGATGCAAGAGATGCCTTAAACAGATTAAACCGATACAGCCCATTATGTAGTCTCCTTCAGAGTAGCTCCATTCCCGTGGCCTGATCATTCACAAAACACAAATGCGAGTGAAATTCGAAATAAACATGATTGTCACGAGCAAATTGGCTAACACTAAGCAAGTTCTTTGTAATTTGTGGAACATGCAGTAGTTTGGACAGAGTATAAACACGGGACGAATTAGAAGACCTAAAAAAGGATGAGCCAACATGAGATATTGAGAGACCTTTACCATTACCCATCACAATTTTATTGTTCCCCAGATATTCGTTGCTAATATGCAGGTTGTTCAGGTCATTAGTCACATGATTTGTTGCTCCCGAGTCTGGAAACCACCCATTCTCAGCAAGTAACTCAGGGGCTGCCATCATTGCTGCCATTTGAGTGGACCTATCTCTACTTTGACTACTTGAAAGAGAGGTATTCCCAGCACTACTGAAACCAGAGAATGAAGGGTCAAAACAGTAGTAGCATTTCTGCGCTGTGTGTCCAATTCTACCACAAAGTTGGCATTGAGGCTTGTTGTTGCCATTCCATATTTTGTTTCCACCGCGGCCACCATGACCTCTGTTGTGTAAATACAGATTTCTCCCATGAGAAAATTTTTGGACATTGCCCCCATTTTTCTTTGACTGGTCTTGAAGTGCCAAATGTTGGGAATCTACTTATACATGCACAGCGGAAAATTAAATTATTTCGATTCCCACCAAATAGATCTCATTGTGTTTGGTTAGGAATTGTGATAAGATTGTACCTTTTCCAGATCTGCAATCCTTTTGCTTTTCTTTTCGTTCCACAACTTTGATTGGCCACCACAGCTGTCCAATTGTCCAGCCTCCAACGGTGATCCACACAGAGAATATGATTGCAGCCTCTAGGATTTTCTCTTGTGCTAGCAAGAATAATGAAAACCTTAATGGACCTCAAACCCTAGTTATGTATTTATATAAACCCAAACAGGCTCGGTCCAGTCCGGTCCAATAATTAATTAATCCAATTAATTAAACCCGGTCCGTGAATTAATTAATCCAATTAATTAATTCGAAAATATAAATAACAAATCCAATTAATTAATTTATCTAACGATTGTTAAATTAACCAATTGGAAATTTTTCAATCTTCCAATTCTCTTTTGTGTGTGACCCATTGGTTCCCGACCACGACGCCTAACGACGTGAAATATTATTTTGATCTAATCAAAATTGATAAATTAAAACACCCTTTTAATTTATCGCCAATTCACATTCGCCGTCCCTGATTGACATCTAGCAATGTGTCAGGGTAATACATGTGACGGGAAATGTCAGTGGTATGACAAAACCAAATTCGTTCGTTTACCGTGAAACTATAATCCCTTCGTCAATATGATCCGATTAATTACGAGATATGGAGTTGTGTCAATCTCGATCATCGATCATATCTTTCACTCCACTATTAAGTCAATATAAATCGAAAACTCCTTTTCGACTTATGAGTACACCTTGGCCAAGGATTTCATCATTGACTTAATTGAATGAAACGCAGATCATAATCTCCTACTATCTAAGAGTGACGAATCCTTTATTGATCAATCACAACCTTCATGCGATTCTTGACGTACCCGAACGATGTTGTATTAGCGGCCCTTTTCAGAGCAACATCCAACACCGCCAAAGTATGACTGTCCTCATATAAGGTACCATGACGACCTCAAGTCAAAGGACCAATTTCACTACCGAACGTTAGAGATTAACCACCGACACTCAGATAGTTATCCATGTGGAATCTCTCGACGGGTCTCCAATGTTTTGTTCTATAACAAACATCCACGTGTTCATTTAAGTGTCACCACACTTTAGCTTATGAGATCAGCTACTTACTTCACAAGTAAGAAATGCCACACGTGATGGTCTATCCGTAATAACGATATCCGTATCTCGTTATTACTTACGACCACGGATGATTTAAGATTCAATCAGATGTAATTTATATCTCACAATCACAACTCCTTGTGATTAACAAATTACAAATATTCGAATCTACGGACTCTATTATTTATTTAATTGTCTATTAATTAAATAATAGATCTGCCATTTAATTGCATTAATTATATATAAAAGTATTTATGTCCAAAGTTGATTGGACCTAGGGCATAATACTTACACCAAATTCACAGTAGCTTGTGACTCATCTCCATTTGCAGAATACTGTTCAATCCGATTTTCATGTGCGAGAAAAATCTCAGTTACATCTTGTAAAGAGTAGGGCTCTACACGTGATGTAGCAGAGACGATAAAAGATTCATACTCAATTCCCAACCCAGCTAGAACATAAAGTATTTGGTCCTCCTCTGAAATCTTTTGTCCAGCAGAAGTAAGAACATCAGCATAAGCCTTCATCTTCCGGAGGTATTCACACATACTCAAACCTCCTTTCTTCTGGGTCTGGAGTTGAAGCTTGTGTTGCATCACCTTTGCCTTAGATCTAGATGCAAACAGACGTTCAACAATACGCCAGATATCACTGGCCGTGTTTGATCCCACCATTTGGGCTCGAATGCTCTCCGTCATTGATGCCTATAACCAAGAGAATATCAGTTGGTCTTGGCGATGCCAGAAAACATAGTCTGGATTAATAGACCCTGGTTTACCATTTACGGTTGGAGTGAGTTCTCGAGGACAAATAGCAGAACCATCTATAAATCCCTCCAACCCAAAACCGTGAATTCCATCGAGAACATGTTGTCTCCATATGAGAAAATTTCCATCATGCAATCGTACAATAGCTAGTTGATTTGCAGGATTAATAGGTTGGGAAGGTTGAGATAAGGAGAAATAAGGAATGGGTTAAGCATTATTGACCGGATCAAGGCTGGATTCAGTGGTTGGGACTTGATTTTCAGAGATGGAATTTGGAGACATCATATGGCTCTGATACCATATAAAAAAAGGCCAAAAGGGAAGGAAGAAATAATACCTTATTCACACCTCTGAATCTGTACAGTGCAGGATATATATAGAAAATTATCATCACTGAGATTGTGTGAGACTGTGACACGTTTCCTAAGTGCCTAACAAAATGCATTGTGATTGCAACAGGTGTACACATTTACAAATACCAATTTACAATGGATTTGCAAGTATCAGCAGGTCAGATTTGTTATCTGCTAATATTATCCATAATCTAAATGTCAAAATCTGTAAGTTTTCATGTAAAAAATGTAGTTCTAGGTACTCCTTAATTTTGGTGTAATATTTCTACGAATTACACCATTTATCTCATCTATTTTCTCTCTTTTCTTGCCAAGACAAAATATTGAAAGTTAAGGAAACTTGATAGAGGGCGAGAGCATTAAGTCTGAAATCAATTCAAAGTATTCCCTCTAGCCCACTTTTATGTCTTGTTGATCAGATCACACCACAGAAACGATCCATGATCCTTATTTTTCGACTTTGGTTCTTCGAAGGTCATCAAATTAAATTATCAAACACTCTTATAGGCCTACAAACCCGATCCTGGGCCTCCGAAATCAAAACAAGAGGTTAATTAAATATTTTATCAAGAAATTAATGTAGGAAATTGTAGCTCTATATGTGCGCCTTGTCTTCTTATGTTTTTGACATTGGTATATACGGAGAAATAAGTTTCGGTGTTGCAGTAATGACAATGCTATGTCCTTGTTCGGTTTAGATAAAAATCAAATTTTTAATAAATTTTAATTTGATAAGATAAAATCAGTACTCGAAAAGTTGTGGATCTCATGAAATGTGTGATTAAAATTAATTATTGATTATGACTTGTATTTTCATCAAACTTTTTGTTGAACCAAACAAGGGTTATATATTTGAAACAAAACATGGGCGAACAGAAAACAAGACGAGTAAAATGTTTTTCTCTGTAGAGCGATGGCTGAAATTGATAAATCAATAATTGCACACATATATATTATACCATACATAATAAGCAAGAAACAGCACAGAGATGAGTTCATTGAAGATAATGGAGAGAATGCTTCAAAGCAGAATAAACAGCACGCCAGCCCTTGTCCGATGGATGTATTGGATCCCAGAAAAATGACTGCTTAGTATTCTCACAGACAACGTATTACTTCGTCCCAGTTTTATCAACACTTCCACATAAGCCTTCACCGTTCACACCAAGACAGCATGGCTTCAATCCACTTTCGAATGTCGAATTTCCTGAAATCGGAAATATATTTATTAGCAAAAGATTTGATATGATTAATTAATACATGGACCTCTCTTGCTAACTAGGATTTACTTACCTGGATCACATTTTTTTTTTTAATTTCAAGGCAGAGGAGATTGTGCGATAGAGGTCGTGGAATACACAAACAGATTATGCACCTGTTTCATTGTTCAACCTGTGCAAATTTTGCTGAAGCACTTGGTTGTGAAACTGTGCAATATTATTTCCTGTTTCACTGCAGCGTTTATATGATGTTGAAGCAGTTATCGCAGGAAGGCACCCTAGGGGTACAATTCCTGTAACGGCTATTTTTTGCACTCTGAATTCGTGTATACGCTTCAGATTCAAGACTATCTGATAAATGACTGATTTAGTGAATGCCTCCAAACCCTATTCACATTAAGCGTACCGTATTGAGCCTAGCTACTTTACCATATAAATATTTGGAACATGGCAACAAAATTAACATTTAAAATTTTCCGTCGATACTATTACTGAAACATTAATTACGGACTATTTTTCAAGAAAAATAATGCGTGAGCGCATGTGTGCATTTGTGTCACATAAGTTGAAACACTGTACCTCTAACGAGCCATTTTTGGCAAAATAAGTACCATAGTCATTGCCTGCTAGGGACACAAGGACAATAGAGGTCGAAACTGGGAAACTGGGAAAGTTCACGGCCGAAATGAACACAACCGCGAGAACTCAATGACTGTTCTAGAAATCATGTGTGTGTTCTATTGTCTCAGTTTGCAACTATAATTGTAGAGTTCAAGACATAGTTCACTCTACAGTTAGTAAGCTCGATAGAATATACAAAGCCAAGGTTCAAGTCGATAGACACCTAAGCCTGCATGATTTCTACCGTACTCCAGAGTAATATTTTCATTTATCTTATTTCTTTCATGTGGGGGACTGTTATATATTTATGGTATAAATATAAAATATGAAAGAAATAATCAAATTAGATAAAGTGCCAAAGTGGTGGGAAATGTGACATTTGTGTGGGACGTCAGGGGTTCGAATCACTCCCCACGCAAATATTAAAATGTCTTGATTTGGGCCTTGGGCTTCCTTGACTAAAATAAAT
>NW_019240442.1:247138-279313 GCF_002742605.1 Olea europaea var. sylvestris
AGATCTACTATGGAATCTGAGTTCATTGATTTGGATAAGGCAGGTGAGAAGGTTGACTGGTTAAGGAATTTTCTTATGGATGTTTCTTTGTGATCTAAACCATTTCCAGCTATTTCTGTCCATTGTGACAGTCAAGTAACTATTTTAAAAGCTCAAAATTCATCCTATAATGAAAAGTCTAGACATATTCGTAGGAGGCACAATACAGTGTGTCAGTTGCTTAAAGATGTGATTATGGCTATTGACTATGTGAAGTCAAGTGATAACATTGCTGACCCATTAACCAAAGGATTGACTAGAGAGCTAATTCAACAAACATCGAGGGGGATGGGGCTAAAGCCTATTATGTATTAGATCACCTATAATGGAAACCCAACCTTGCAATTGGAGAACCCATGGTCAAGGTTCAATGGGAAAACAAAGTTATTGGAGTGGTCTGTGGGGGTACTACATTGGATTTATTCCAAACCCCTCCCTATGATGCGTAGTACCAACTATATTGATTAGAGGATGAGCTAATGCTCTTATTGCTTACTATAGCTGATATTCAATGAGGGTGTTTAGATATAGTGCACCCTTGATAGTAGCACCTATTTGAGTGTGGAAGTGGGGCCGCTTCCTATGAGAATTGAGGCGAATTCTCTAGAGCACTCAAAGAAACTGGGAAAGTTCACGGCCGAAATGAACACAACCGCGAGAACTCAATGACTGTTCTAGAAATCATGTGTGTGTTCTATTGTCTCAGTTTGCAACTATAATTGTAGAGTTCAAGACATAGTTCACTCTACAGTTAGTAAGCTCGATAGAATATACAAAGCCAAGGTTCAAGTCGATAGACACCTAAGCTTGCATGATTTCTACCGTACTCCAGAGTAATATTTTCATTTATCTTATTTCTTTCATGTGGGGGATTGTTATATATTTATGGTATAAATATAAAATGTGAAAGAAATAATCAAATTAGATAAAGTGCCAAAGTGGTGGGAAATGTGACATTTGTGTGGGACGTCAGGGGTTCGAATCACTCCCCACGTAAATATTAAAATGTCTTGATTTGGGCCTTGGGGCCTTGGGCTCTTGGGCTTCCTTGACTAAAACAAATATTTTTTTCTTCATTATTTAATGGGTAAAACTAGCCAGTATTTTATGACTGTTTGTTTTTGTAACAACCCACTAACTGTCATTAAAACACCCACTACTCAGTCATTAAAATTCTGCATTAACATGGTGAAGACTGTTACTACCATCTTGCCTATATAAACCCATATCTTGCTTTGGGAAAAGACACACAAAAAGAAAATAGAATCAATCACTCTTTTCATATTGTGAATTTCTTATATTCGGGTTTTTATACCTATTCTGGAGTACAATTGAGAGTTCTAGAAAAATCATTCGTGATTGCTGCATAAGTGGTTTACGATCGTTGTATCCTGGGAGTGATTGTCCACGGAGGTCACAGCAATTATTGACGGGCAATTTCACTTTAGGACATCGTGCTGTCACGAGACTCGATCGATAAGTTTTATATTTCTGCATTATATTGTTCTGATCACTGCTGCAACTAATTATTTTCCCAACACTTAGATTGTTTCGTGTATACACATTTTCTTGAATGAGTTGTTGAAAGATATTGATTTGTGAATTCATATTTTGTTGGTCAACCAATGTGTTGAACACTCCTGTCCCTCCTTGAGCAAAATTCATCCCATTTTCTATCCATTTCTCTTCTATTTTTTTCCATTCATAAGCTACAGGAGATCTTATGCCAAGCTGCATTTATAAAATAGCTTAAGACGCTATACTAACTAAAAGGGGAAGTGTGTATATAAGTAGAATTATGAATTAACAAAGATATACACATAATATTTTGTTGAGTCACCTGTCGAATTTATAGCATAGAATTATATTATAACATGTGAAAGATTAATGAAAAATTAATAATAAGTTAGATATTTGTTTATTGCCAGACCGTATGCTAAGGTCCCTGAGCAATATAGTCCTATCCTGTTCATGAATGAACATGTACATTTTTATAGTTCCACATAGAAATTTTGCTACTTTATCAAGAAAAATTTGAATGCGTGAGTTTAGAAGGCGTGGCATTTTACTAATTCATGAATTACCAATTAATAAAGAAATCCTTAATTTGTTCTTTTGCAAGGAAATCAAACTAAAGTGAAATGGAGTTAACTCATTAATAAAAACGAGAAAAAAAAATTGTAACCTTTTTATATTCATATAAATTCATAAAAAATGTAAAAGGCCAACCATCAAATAAGAAATATCAATATTGGAGATAAGTATAAATAAAAAATATAATTTCCACATTTTATTTAAAATGTTTTGGCAAAGAGTCTAGTGATAAAGAAATGAAAGAATAACTTATTAAACAAATAATTTTTCCAAAGTAAATAATGTTATGCATGTTATGCTTTGATAAAGGTTTTGAAAAAAATTGTTAATAGACTTGAATTCAAATTCTCGTACTGAAAATTGTACACTCGAAGGAAAAGTGATCTCATATGGGCTATCTATGAAACAAAAAAAACTTTTAGATACGATTATTAACGAGAGCTTACTGATGTAGTATGTGCTGTGATTATATTGTTCAAAACCAACAACAATTAAAAAAAAAAAAAGAAAAAAAAAAAGTGGTCCATGCGACCGCATGGAGTAAAGCCATGCGGTCGCATGGCCATATACCAAGACCAAATGGTCTCGACATGAGTGAACCATGTTTTTTGTCGTTGAAGGCCGTTTTCTCCCGTCGTAAATTTAAATTTAGTAACTTTTGGCTTAAAGTTTGGTACCATTTCGTGAATGTGGTGTATGCCTATATATATTAGATCCATGTTGAAGGCAAAAATCATCACAAAAACATCAAGATTCCATATTACTTCCAAAATCAAATATCAAAGTTTTTAAAAAAGCCATATTCATATTCATCATTTGTGTTTTTCAAGTTCTCTAGGATTTGCACTTGTGCTTTGGTGCTTAAATCCTTGCAAGGCTTGTTATAATCCTACAAACCATTTGCCAACAATCTTCGAAACATTTCAAATTCATAGGAGAAGGGGCAAATATTGTTTGAGGACAATGATATAGTGTTCAAGCCATTCGTTGATACAATTTCATGATTATCTTGTTATTGACGTTTCCGGTTCATATTTTGTAATCTCTACTCCAATCCGGTGAAATTTCTCCAACAATCTCAAATGATAATTCTGTAATGGAAAGCGAGACAACGATGGTGATAATCAAACTCATGAATCAAGACTTGGTGTGGCTAGATCGGCTCGATGGAACAAACTACACTTGATGGAAAGACAAATTGAAGTTTCTTCTCACTACAATAAAGATCTTCTACATCCTAGATCTGAAATTGGCACCACTACCGGAACCAACAAATGGAGAAACCGAAGCGGTGAGGAATGAAAGACAAAATCGCCAAGAAGATGAGTTAATATACCGTGGTCACATTCTCAACGCATTATCGGATCGTTTGTATGACTTATATACAAACACAACTTCAGCAAAGGAAATTTGGGGTGCGCTCGAAAATAAGTACAAAGCGAAAGAATAAGGTACAAAGAAATTTTTAATTTCTAAGTATTTTGATTTTAAATGTTTAGAAAATATTTCTCTTCTTCTCCAAATACATGAAATGTAAGTAATTGTCAATAAGTTGAAGGCAGTGAAAATTGAAATATCGAAGACCTTTCACGTGGGGGCTATAATTGCCAAACTTCCCAAAACTTGAAAAGGATAATGGAAGAAGATAATGCATAGTTCCAAAGATTATTTTTTGGAACAACTACAAAAACATCTTCAAATTGAGGAAGAGTCGAGAATACGTGATAAAAGTGATTCTCATGAGTGCATTTCCAAAGTAAATGCTGTAGAAAATTTCGAACCGCCAATAAAATCAATAAAAGAAAGCCTTTGAGGAACCTTAATAAGTTCAAGAAGAAGACCAAAGGAGGATGCTTTGTTTGTGGGAAATCTGGACACTATACAAAAGATTGTAGATACCGAAAACACAACAACTCCGAGGGTAAAGTGAATTTCATCCAACAAGACAAGATTGTGGATACCGTGAGCGAAATAAATGCAATTAAGGGAAAGGTTCCCGGCTGGTGGTATGATACTTGTGCCACGGTGCATATATCATATGACAAATCTTTGTTCAAGACATACAATGAAGTGGATGGAGACCAAGAGATCCAAATGGGTAATGAGGCGCGGTCCAAAGTAATTGGAAAAAAAAGTATAGAAATTATCTTCACTTCTAGGAAAAATGTTACTCTCACAAATGTACTACATGTATTGGATATGAATAGGAACTTAGTGAATAAAAATCTTTTGAGAAAATTGGGCATTAAAAGTGTCTTTGAGTCCGATAAACTTGTATTATCACTTAACGAGAAATTTGTTGGAAAAGGGTTATTCATGTGAAGAAATGGTCAAACTTTGTATTATTGACAATGAAATAAATAAAGTTGATTTTGCTTACATGATCGATTTATTTTCTTTATGGCATGCTAGATTAGGTCAAATAGGTAAAAGTACCATGAAACGCATAAGAAATTGTGACTTAATTTCATATGATGAAAATGATGCCATTAAATGCAAACCTTGTGTAGAAGTAAAAAATGGTTAAAAAGTCTTATCAAAGCGTTAAGAGGATTTCCAGCATATTAGAATTAATTCATTCCGATATATGTGAATTAAATGGCATAATAACAAGAAGTGAAAATAGATATTTCATAACATTTATTGATGATTGCTCAAGATATACCTATATTTATTTGATGAAACATAAATATGAAGCATTTGATTTGTTTAAAACTTATAAGAATGAAGTTGAAAATCACTTAAATAAGAAAAAAAGACCTTAAGAAGTGATAGAGGTGGTGAATACTTTTCTAGTGAATTTAATTTATATTGTGAACAATATGGCATAATTCACCAATATTCTGCACCTAGGACACCTGAACAAAATGGTTTGACAGAAAGGAAGAATAGAACCTTAATATAAATGATTAATATCATGCTTAGATATGCTAAGTTGTCGTTTAATTTATGGGGTGAAGCTTTATTAAGTGCATGTATGATACTTAATAAGATTCCTTCTAAACATACAAATGTTTCTCCTTATGAATTGTGGAAAGGAAGAAAACTGAACATTGGATACTTCAAAGTGTGGGGGTGTCTTGTTTATTGCAAAAACACAAATCCTAATAGGACCAAATTGGGTCCAAGAGGCATTAAATGTATTTTAGTTGAATATGCTAATAATAGCAAATCTTATAAATTGCTAAACTTGGAGACCAATGTGATTATCGAATCAAGTGATGTAGAGTTCTTTGAAGATTTGTTATCGTCGGATAATGAATTAAAGGAAAATATTGAAAACGTCCCTAGCTCAAGTGGAACACATGATGAAATCTCTTCTAAAGATGTTGATGAGTCCAGTGAACCACGAAGAAGTAAGAGAACTCGAGTTGAGAAGTCTTTGGGACTGGATGAAATTGATTATCAACTTATCTCCTTTTACTTAGTAGAAGGAAATAAGTTGAATGTTGTAAGAACAGTTCTTTTTGTACTACAAGTGGAAACCGACCCTAAAACCTATAAAGAAGCTATGACTTCTCGTGATAGCATTTTTTGGAAAGATGTAATTAAAGATGAAATGGATTCAATAATATCTAATAAAACTTGGGAACTTGTCGATCTACCACCGGGATCCAAACCTATTTGATGTAAATGGGTATTTAGGAGGAAATATAATGTTGATGGCTCTCTAAATACTTTCAAAACTAGATTAGTAGCTAAAGGATATTAACAAAAGGAAGGAATCGACTTTTTTGACACTTATGCACCGGTAGCTAGAATAACATCAATTAGGATATTATTTGCATTGGCCTCAATATATGACTTGCATGTTTATCAAATAAATGTCAAGACGACATTTTTAAATAGGGATCTCAATGAGGAGGTATATATGGAGCAACCCGAAGGGTTCGTTCTACCTGGAAATGAACATAAGGTATGCAAGTTAGTAAAATCTTTATATGGTTTGAAGCAGGTACCTAAGAAATGGCATGAGAAGTTTGACATAGCTATAACATCATTCGGATTTAAACATAACAACGTAGATAGATGTTTATATTCTAAAGTGTACAATGATTATGTAACATTTATATGTTTATATGTTGACGACATGTTGATTATGAGTAATCATATGGATGGTATAGAAGAAACAAAGAGGTTTCTATCTTCCACATTCAAGATGAAAGATCTTGGTCAAGTGGATACCATTTTAGGCATCAAAGTCTCAAAGACTAGTGGGGTTTATCACCTAAGTCAATCACATTATATTGAGAATGTGATAAATAAGTTCAAACACTTGAACATAAAAGAATATAGTACCCCCGGTTGATCTAAGTTCAAAGCTTGTAAAGAATGATGGAAGAGCGATTGCTCAATTGGAATATACTAGTGCAATCGGAAGTTTTATGTATGCAATTCAATCACAAGACTAGACATAGCCTATGCTATAAGTAAACTTAGTAGGTTAACTAGCAATCCGAGTAATAATAATTGGAAGGCCATTGGAAGAGTTCTTGGATACTTAAAGAAAACCAAGAACCTGGGCATGCAATATACTAAATTCCCGACGGTATTGGAAGGATTTATCGACGCTAGTTGGATATCTAGTGCGGATGAGAGTAAATCCACTATGGGCTGGGTGTTCACTCTTGGAGGAGGTGTTGTTTCTTAGAAATCAAAGAAACAAACATACATAACACACTCGACAATGGAATCTGAATTTGTAACCCTATCAGATATCGAGAAAGAGGCTGACTGGCTTAAGAATCTCCTTTATGAGATACCTTTGGGATCGAAGAATATTTATTCAATACATATTATGTGTGATAGTCAAGCCACATTAGCAAAAGCATATAATGAGGTATACAACGGAAGGTCTAGACACATGAGTCTTAGACATGACTATATAAGGAAGTTAATCAAGGATGAAATAATTTCCCTAAATTATGTAAGGTCAATTAAGAATTTGGCGGCCCCTTTTACTAACCTCTAAACAGAGACTTAGTAGCATCTACTTCGAATAGGATGGGGTTGAAACTCCCTAACTAAAAAGGTTCACCAATGACAGCAACTCTACCTGTCATTACTCAAAAGGTAATTTACGGGTTTAAAGGGTAATAACAAGTCATTCGATATGTGAATAGTTGCAGCATTATTAAAAAAATTCTCAATAATCCTATCCTAATTATATTAATGCTGGTTGTTACTGAAATGAGGCATGAGCTTTAAGCTCTTAATGAAGTTCGGTGTTAAAACACAAGTTCCTCTAAAGGTAACAAAGGTACTTAAAAAACTTCACTTAAACAATTTTTAAGGTGGTGCTGCCTTAATAGAGAGTTGGAGTTTCTCTCTTAAAAGATTGTTGAAAAGGATAAGCGCAAGGCCATAAAAGCGCTAAGTGAGTTATGAGGAACTTGAGAACACGTGGTACTCATGTGCATGTTTTTACCGGTATTGTTATATGAAATAACTGGTTCAAAGCTACACGCTAACTTTGATTCTGACTATACTTTGCTTGAATTACACTATAGTTAGATTCAAATCGAAAGATAACTAATTCTTATACATGAGTATCATATATCATGAATATGAGACTTGTTAATTTTAAACAAGTAGGGGATTGCTGTGATTATGTTGTTCAAAACCAACAACAATTTAAAAAAAGAAAAAGTGGTCCATGTGACTGCATGGAGTAAAGTCATGCGGTCGCATGGCCATATGTCGAGACCATTTGTTCTCGACATAGGGCCATGCGACCGCATGGTTTTGTACCATGTGGTCCCATGGTACAATGTTTTTTACCGTTGGAGGCCGTTTTCTCCGGTTGTAAATTTAAATTTGGTGACTTTTCACTTAAAGTTTGGTACCATTTCGTGAATGTGGTGTATGCCTATATATATTGGATCCATGTTGAAGGCAAAAATCATCACAAAAATATCAAGGTTTTATATTACTTCCAAAGTCAAAGTCTTTAAAAAAGCTATATTCATATTCATCATTTGTGTTCTTCAAGTTCTCTAGGATTTGCACTTGTGCTTTGGTGCTTAAATCCTTGTAAGGCTTGTTATAATCCTCTAAACCATTTGTCAACAACCTTTGAAGCATCTCAAATTTATAGGAGAAGGGGCAAATATCGTTTGAGGACAACGATATCGTGTTCAAAATATTTGTTGATACAAGTTCGTGATTATCTTGTTATGGGCGTTTCCGATTTATATTTTGTGATCTCTACTCCAATTCGGTGAAATTTCTCCAACGGTATATGAGAACGCAGCCATCGGAATATCTTCCAGATGGTCTCCCAGGGAAAGTGATTCCATATGGTTGCTTCCAAAAACTGGCTGTAGAACATGGCAGGTTTCCAGCATCTGCATATGAATCCTCGAAAACAAAAGGTTTCGCCCTGTCAACCAATTCTTCTCCAAGTAATTGGACATCGTAAACTAATTCTGGAATCATATATCATTGAACAAAAACAAATCATAAGTGCCAACAAAAAAAGCAACTTTTCGGGAAGTTTAAGAAGATTTAATGCAGTAAGAGTAAGGATATCTCAACCAGTGCAAACAATAAAAGATATGAGATAGAAGAAAGTGACGAATGTCTTCTTCTCCATAAAATTATAAATAATAAAAACTGGAAAATTTTTATGGAAATCAATTAGCTCGCTTTGTTGATGAAAATTAAGTTGAGTTTGAAAATATATAGAGCAAGCAAGAGACATAGGGAGAGAGATGATTATTATAATAACTAGTCACTATCACGTGCGTTGTACGAATTTTGTATTTATCGTATTTTTATTAGTGTATGAATTTTAGTTTTTTGGAAAGTTTTTGAAGTAATATCTAGAAATATTTCTATGATATAAGAAAAAGATTGAAAATTATTTTTACAATTGCAATAGTATTGTTTTATCTAGAAAAAATATGCTTCTATATTTCATGAATAAGAAATATACAAGGTTATACAAACTATTGCGCATGTATTCTTTGATAGTGTTGATATGATTGAGTTGAATGAGAAGATTATATTTCTAAATTTTGTGTAATTCAATATTGAAAAATTGAAGATTGAGCAAAAAATTATAAATCGACTTGTATATTTATATGCGTTTTATATTTTGTCGTTCATATATTTTAATATTTATTTTACGTTTATGTTGAAAAAAAAAATCCGGAATTTTTTTTTAACATTCGGTTTGGTAAGTCCTCGGTATTTATAAGTGCAAAAACTGATATATACGGTAAGCTGCAAATATGGTAGGTAGCATATACGGTAAGCTGTAAATACGATAAATTGTCTGTATATACGGTAAGATGCAAATACGGTAGACAGCATATACGGTAAGCTGCAAATACAGTAGACAGGATATACGATATTGAAATTTATTGTAGTGAATTAAACCGAATTCATTCATACCGTATATGTACTTTACATGCCGTATTTGCATTTTACCGTATATGCAGCATGTTGTATTTACAGCATATCGTATTTAGAGCACACCGTATTTGCATCATACCGTATATGGAGCATACCGTACTTACAGCAAACATTATAATCAATAGCCTTCTCCTCTCTCTTAAGCATCTCTTAAACATTTATCTAGCTTCATTCACAAAAGCAACATGTTGATCGTAATATGTAATGAAACCAAGTTCAATCTAAAATCCAAATTGCCAATAATATGCAATCAAATTAAAAACATAATCGAGCAGAATGTTAAGAAATATCATACCGAAAATTTAAAATAATTAACAAAAACTTTAAATTCATCCTAGAAATGCTATGAAATGCATTCGCAAAAGAAAGTCAAAATCCCAACAAAAGCACAACTTCCGCACAGCTAATTATTTTCCTAGAAAGTATTGCCTAATGTTAGTTGGGTAAATTGATGTTAATTCATTTTTGTTGGAATAGTGTGATGTTGATGTTAATTTGGTGAATTCATTTTTGTTGGAATACCGAATATTTAGTTTTGCTAATTTTATTGTGGATATTTAAAAAAAATTGCTCGACACTTCATGTGAGCAAAGTTCGGAGTTGCTCCCACAAAGCGTGGAGTTACTCCGCACACATTGCTTTCCTCCACATCCGTCTTTATAAACTACAATAATCTTACTGTACACAAAAGAATCTAGCTGGTACTCTTTCTTCTTCATCTGAGAAATAACTAACCAAGTATCCTTTACCTTATTCGTGTGAACATAATAGTCAATAAGTATTAATATTTTGCGATTCCTTACCAAACCTAAATCATCTAATAATCTCGAGATTTTTTCTGCAAGTTGTAAGAGGTATTTTCTCAAACAACTTTTGAACAATGCATTGAATTCCTGGTCTACAATTCGAAAGTATAATTTCATCAAAAATAATGTCCTAGAAATACTTCGAAGAGCTGTTATCGAGCAAGTGTAAGATATTGAATTCGGGTGGTACTCTAGAGCCTCCATTTGTGAAATCAATGCCATGGCACTATTAATATCCCCTTCTTTGAAATTGTTGTGCGGAGTGTTCCATTGTTATCTATAGATTTTTTTTAAAAAAAAATCATTAATAATAATTAATGTATTTATTTTAATTATTAATTTTTTTAAAAAAAATTTGTGACATGCGGTGTGGAGTGTCCGCACTTCGCACACATATCGCACATTTAAATTATTATTTTTATTTATAAATTAGTAATTAGACTAAATGCATTAATTACTATTAATTATTTTTTTAAGATATTCTATATATAACAACAAATCTGAAAAAATAAATGAAATAGTAATGATTTATAAAACCAATTATTGCAAGCAAATTTTTTGTTTCACATGGGTGGCAAAGTCAAGAAATTCACGTGAAACTTCTGAAAAGTTGTTTCACGTGAATAAAAGAGGAAAAAAACAAAAAAAAGGTCTTTTTTCCTTTCGTTTCATTTCTTTACTGAAGTTTATTTTTCTTTCAGCAGTATTGTTGCAGTTGGGCTTTTCATCTTTCATCCCAAAATCTCAAGAAAACAAATTACAAAGTAATTTTTTAGTTTTCAAGATTTTTTCTTTTTTATTTTTGTTGTAATTAATTTGTTTTCCTGCTGTGAATGTGAAAAATTTATTTTCTATAGATTTTTGAGATTTTTGTTGTGTTAACATGATGTAACTGAATTTTGATTTATAATTTTTTGAGTTTATACTGTCTTTTTTATTTTATTTTAAAACATCAATATTTTGTTTTGTTTAGTATGTTAGGTTGAATAAAGCTTGATTTACAGTAGAAAAGTTTTGTATCGTTTACCAGTATGAATATAAGCACAAAACCTTCATGAATTCAGAGTTTTCTAGGAATTTGGGCTATGATGACACCTTGCTTGTATTTATTGATTGCAAGAGTTGACCCTCGTATTGATAATTTCTGGTTTCTTTGTAAAATGGAGCAAAAATATAATTAACTATTGACTTGATACAACTAAAACTATGTTATCTTGATTTATATTATTTATTGTTAAAAGATACTTCAATTAACATAAAACCAAAAATAATTTGAATACCAAAAATAATTTGAATATTTTGTTTAGATAATCTTATATATGTAACTAAAATGCTTATCCCTAATTAGAACACTTTTGATATATTTGCTTATAGTTTAATTGATTTCTCTTTAAAATCAACCAATCCCTCCAAATCTCATGTGATTATCTAGAACTATATATGCTGAGGTAAATTATTTTATAGCAGTAAACATTTATCTATTAATTAGTTATGTGGATAAAGTGGAAAATATTTGTATAAGACATGTTTTAATTTTTATTTGTAATCCAAATATTAGTTTGTAAATAAGTTTTGTTATTTCATGCAGATGTCTATAGATTATGTCTTGTCTCAAGACCAATGGTTCTGTACTACTATTTGTCAATATCCAAATCATTAACATGTTAGAGATTTGATAGAATTGTTACAAGCAGACGAACAAGCATAATTAATGTGCAGTAATTTTCATGAATTTCTATATTGATTTATGTATAGAGACGAAGAGCAACAATTTAGTAGCAAGTTGAAACATGAATTTATAATGAAGATTGTCAATTCCGGTAAAAACAATGAAGTGTGGGTAAGATTTGATGACCATCTTACCTGTTTTGGAATGCAAGAATTCTGCTTAATCACTGGACTACCTTGTTACGAACCATCTATTAATCTTGACTATAGTAATCCTCGGCTTAGAAACAAGTATTTCAATGGTGTGAAAAGGATTTCTATGAGAATGCTCCATGATGCCTTTAATTCATGTGAAGATCAAGAAGATAAATTCAAACTTAGATTGGTTATATTGATAGAGTGTGTTCTCAAACTAACTGAAAGACATATTGATTATAGAATGCTTGGTATGGTTGAACAATTTGACGATTTTCTTTTGTATCCATGGGGTCAGAAGGTATATTTTGTTTTGTTGAATTCATTGCAACAATCACACTTTGAAAGAATACTAAGAATGCAACAAGCTGAGCAAAGGGAGTGTAAATATTCACTACATGGATATCCTCTTGCTTTTCAGGCATTTATTTTTTACTAAATTTTTATCTTTTGTTTAGTTTAATATTGTATATATTTAATATTTACCTTCAATTTCAATTTGCAGTTTTGGATATACGAAGTATTTCCTAAGATTGGAAAGAAATTTGGACGAAGGAGATACAAGACATTACAAATTCCAAGAATGCACAAATGGAAGCGAGACAAATATTGACAGACAATTGTAAAACAATATTTGTCTACACACGAGGTATGGTAATTATATGATAATTTATACATCTAATTATTCTACTATACTATAGTATAGAATTCTAATATTTTATTATGTTTATAGATTCGAGTCCTTGCGGTATTGCAACCAATAGAAGAAGAATTGCAGACATTGTGGTACACAACTCTATCGTTACCGTTCGATAATAAACACGCTATATTAGACAGCATTGCTGGTGGAGAGCTTGGCAACATTGTACCACAAATTCCACATAGCAAGCAAACAATTAATGCTGATGATGCTGGTACTTCCAGAGTTGGAGTAGAGCCTAATTATACTTCTATTGTTGACTGTAATTATGTCACAAAAGAATAGATGGAAGAAATGTTCACTACACATAGACAATATGTATCTGGTCAGTATGATGACTTGAAGGCACACATGGTGGAAGGATCAAGAAAACAACAGGGTGAATATCTTGAAAATCAGAAGGGAATGTTTGAAGAACAACAAAAATGGCATGAACATCAATATCAATAGTTGCACTCTGCTTATCAATCTGGTATGCAATCTGCATATATGGATTGTAAAGCTTTCTGCCAGGATTTTTTTGGTCAACAGATGACTGAACAATCAAGAAGACAATAAGTAATTATCAAGCAATTGTTGACAATCAGAAATAATTTTTTCAGCAACAACAAAAATGGCAGGAAGGTCACCATCAGGAAATGCAATCTTACGTGGACAACAGTTTAACTTCGATGAGATCTTACTTTGAAGAACGGAACAACAACATGCTGAATAGAATGAGTGATATGAAAGTTATTGTTGGTTGTTTAAAGGAAGATATTCCTGACTCCAACAGTAAAATTCGTGGCAAGAAAGTAACATCCGAACAAACTCTTCAAACTGAAATGTCAATAGAAGAGATGTATAATAGGAAGATAAAGTCTTCAGGTTTTCCTCTCGAAGATTATTCTATGGAGAGGTATTTATCAGTTCATCAATGGATGGTGGTGAATACATCGAGGTAAAAAGCCTAATTCTAACTTATTAGTTATATTGTATTTATTTCACTTTGATATAAACTATGATCTACAGTACATATTGGGATGTTGAAGGCAATATGTATGGAAGAGACACTATACAATATACTTGAAGACAAAGATATCAGTATTGCGGTTAGTGAAGCTCACAAATTATAATTAAATTTAATTTACATTTGACATATAATTTATATCTATTTATTGTATTAGACTATAGAGATGGGGTTGAAGTTATTGAGGCGATTGATTAAAGAAGATTCTACTCTCCTCTCTAAATAACATGGAATTTTGGACTTCAATTTTGAAGCTGAATGCAATCACCAATTGATGTGGCAAAGAACTTTAAAAGAAGGAAGTTCTAGTGCAGATCATCGTCAGATGGATTTGACTGTATTAAAAAATTACATAAGTGGCAATTTGTCGGAGCACAGTCGTCCATGGATAGCATACAATTATTTATTAATTTCATGTTCGTATTTAACCGATTATAATTGTTATCTTCTTGTTGTTGATTTTTGTCAGTGAAAATTTTAGATATATGATTGCAGTAATGATGTCCACACACCAACAGAAATTAGGAAACAAGTACATACAATATATGAAATACTTTCAAATGTTATTGACGAATTTTGAATTTTGTTCCATCAGACCTGATTTAAGAAAGCACAGAAACAAGCGGCTTAAATCGGAGATTATATCTCATTTGTCTTGCACAAATAATGGGTAAGTATTTAAAACATTTAAATTGTTTATTATTTACTACTATATTGAATTTTTCTTTTAATTTCGATTTCTATATTCATTATTAGTTTAGTCTAACGAAAAAAATTTGTATGTAGGCCAAACTGTAGGCTTTTTCTCCTCAAATACATAGAATGCTTTCTTCTAAAATATCCATTATAAACAGTTGATTTGGAGAGAATGAGTATATATAGACGGAAAATTGTGGCTGACATTTGTTACAATGAATATTTTTTTAAATCCCCATAAATCGTGATAGTAATTGTAATTGTGATGTAAATGATAATTTAAATATACTTCCTCAATGTTGAGAATGATTGCTATGTAATAAGTAAGTTTTTTATTAATCTGAAATTATTTTTACTTCTTGTTTTTGATATATATATATATATATATACATTGCTATAATATAAAAAGAAAGAATAATAGGAATATTTATATGGTGAGAAATTCTGTTCTTTGATTAGTATTTTATGGGTGTAGACATATATTTGGTCGATGAATTGTCATTAACCTCTTATTTTTGTAACTAGGAAAATTAGAAATTTCATATTTTAGTCTTTGGAATTTTTTGGAATTCAGGATTAATTGAAAGTAAATGAAAGACAGAAAATAGAAATACCTTAGAAGTCTTTTTTTGTGAAATTACCTAATTTGTTATCCAACCATACAATAGAGTTGAAACATAAATGATGTAAGTATTAGCCTATATACATCATTTGTCAACAAGAATGTGCTTGGCAATTTTTAAATAAATTATACTAACGGAGAAAACAAAAGTCAAGACTAATTCGACAACAAAAATAGAAATGCCTTAGAAAATAGAAACGTCTTCATTAGTGTTGTTGACATTTTTCATTACTGTTGTTGACATTTATGAAATTACTACTTTGCTATCCAACCATATAAAAGAAATGATGTAAGTATCAGTTTACAGACATCATTTGTCAAGAACAATGTGCTTGGCACTTTCCAAACAAAATTACTAACGAGGAAAAGAGAAGTCAAGACTAATCCTGATCAAAAATAGCAAAATAAACACTTCAATCATGGTTTTTTTAATCTATCTTTTGTTTTGGAACCAAAAGATCTGTGCAAAACACATCCAAACTGCTGTTTTCATCATATAGAACATTCCCTTCATCCGATGATCTGAAGAGGGCTCTCTTGGCTGGAGGCGACAAATTCTCTTTAGAATCTAAAGAGTGTATGTAGATACCTTTCCCGCGTGATTTAACATCAACATTTGCTTGATTTTTTTTCTTGGACTTGTCTGGTCTAGATTTTCTAGATCTGTCATAGAGATAATGTCAAATCTATAGCTTGATGAATTAGACTCAGTTTGGAATGCTTTTAGGTAGAATGCTCGTTGAGTATTTTGCATTTTCTTGATGACATATTCAAAGTATGCTTTTTGTGAATCTTGTACGTTAATGTTGATTCATCAATTAATATTGCTTGAGCAACATGTTTTAGCTCTGCAAAATGTTGACGTTACATTAAAATTCTTACCAAATTGGTTTGCTCCATCAAAGATTGTGCACTTGTAAATAAGAGCTTCTCGACTGTTTACCAATTACGCTTGCATTAAGCGAGCCTGTGACATCCGACAACTGCACATACGCTCGAGCCCTAAAATGTATTTGGCATACACCCACAAATGATCAAGACAATTAAAGAAGGTATATATATCCATATAATAAAGTAAAATATACTGAGGAATAGATTTAGAGTTTGGATTCTTGCAAAAAATACAAAGATAAGTTTCTCCAGAATCAGCATTTGATTGTCTATAACAGTTGTTGCAAGTCATGTACCAAAATTTGTTATCAATTTTGTCTGTAATTGCTGTGCCATTTACCCAATAAAACTTCTGCTGTGTCAAAACAGAGGGTGTCAAAACTGAAATAAGAAATATGTATGTGCAATTTTTTATAAGTATATATAAAACTTGTCATAAATACCATTACCACTAAGAGACATTCTTGAAGATTCTAAATAGGAGTGAATTTACTTCGCATAAGTGGAGAAAGATTTGTGGGTCTTCTTTTCATGTATGGTTTTTTCAGTATCAAATCATCTATTTTCATTGAATTTTCTTTTACCCTAGTAAATGTAGTAAATAAGGTGAAATAACATCAAGACATTTAGAACAAAATTAGTAAACATGGATAGTGGCGAGGGAATAGGAAAAAAGAATAATAAAATAAAATTAATTTATTCTACATACCATTCCATCATTTCTTTTACTTCGATGAAAGATGTATTTATGAATAAATAGTACAGACTTTTGTGGACAATTTCAAACCTGCATGCATGTGCAAACTATCACATATATATGTTGTATTATATGCTGATATCATGTAGCAACTAAACACATAACACATACCAAAAGAAGACGTAACTCTGAAATGTGTTGCAAAGATGACTGGTTTTTTCTCAATATTCTCCGTTATTACTATACATTCTCTATCAGCAAAAGAATCCCAATGTGTGAGCATCATTGTTTTGAAATTTTTGTCTAGAAGCAATACATCCTGAACCCATGTTTGGTTACCATCTTTTGATTGAATCATTCATTTAGGCGTCATATCAATTGTAATCGCGAATATATCTGAAATTATAAATTTTAAAATGACTCTCTGCTTATTTTTCTAAATATAATGACTAATAAATAATTGAATAATTCAAGATAACATATCATGGAATAACAAAAAATATGCATTTCTTACTTATATCAGCATATGTATCCATATATTGTTCTGCTTCATGAAAAACTGTCAGCTGCTATGTTGAAAAAACAAATTTCAAATTATCTTTATCAGTTCAACAAGACGAGTTTGTCCAGATATAATTTAGTGATAAGATCATATCGAATATTTGTAGTTTCCCGTATTATTCTTCACATAAGCTTTTGAAATGGCATATGTTTTCCCCAAAACAAGCTGATTCTTGAAAGCACTGACATTGGAATCATATAAGGTAGCTTGGATAGTATTTCCCTAGAAAATGAAAATGAATAATGATGAGAAATTTCTTAGTTATCTGATTATTTATGAATGAGAAGTCTTAATAGTTTTAATTTTGAAGTTGAAGCCAACTTTTATAACTAACAATAAGAAGAGTTACCTGAGTATCCATCAACACCAGATATTGATATCTTCCATTGCCTTGTTTAGAAGGTTTTGGTGATTGTTTTTCGATAACAATAACCTTGACTTTCCACTTCTCGTTGTTTGAGACAATTCCTGGTATGAATTTGTATTCTTCTTCCATTTTATCTAATCTAAACCTAAATTAAATAATATATCAAATGCAGTCGGATTAGAGCATAAGATTTATGAGGATGGTAATCTTAGAAGGGAAATGAAATGGTTTAAATAGATATAATATAATTTGTCAAATTTTTTTTTAAAAAATAGATAAAATCGGTGAAGTAATGCTAAGTCAATCAGTTGATTGATTAACCTGAAATTTTTTTTATCAAGTATATTATATAAAAGTACATTCTAGAATATAATGTATGGAAATAGATTAGTCTGTGTATGATGAAATGTGTAAGTATATAAATACAGAGTAATGGATTAGTTTGATATGATAAAATCTGTAAGGTATGGGATAGAAAAAAGATATGTATACCAGTATGGTGAAGGTATGACAAGCAACTCACGACAGTAAACAATCAATAATAATTAATTATTTAGTAAACAATAATTTCAATAAAAAAAGGGAAAAAAATTCCAAAAGAAAAGGGAAAAAAATTTGCTTTGCAAGAGTATGGAGGACTTGCTGAAATTGCTCCGCACTATTTGGAGCACTAAAAAGGAAAAAAATCGCTCTTGTGTGCAAGAGAAATGAAATGATTTAAAGTTGAAAAAAATTAGATAAAATCGGTGAAGCATGACAAGTTATATTTAAGTACATTCTAAAATAAAATATATTGGAATAGATTAGTTTGAAATTTATAAGTACATAGTAATGTGTGGGAATAGATTAGTTTACCACCAGTGGTATGCAAAAAAATAAAAAAAAATGTATACCTGGTGAAGCTGTAAAATTCAGAGATAGAGGTATGACTCATGACATAAATAATTAATAATAAATAATAATTTCAATCCAAAAGAAAAAAAACCTAAAAGAAAAAAAATAAAATTGTGCGGAGCAACTCCAACAAGTACTCCGCGCTGTACGGAGTATTTCTTTCATTTTTTCCCTTTTGTTTTGATTTAAATTTTTATTTACTAAATTATTAATTATTAATTGTTTAATAATTATTTTACTGACTAATCAAATAATTTGAATGATATATTAGCATTTTTTTTGCAGTCTTAATCATAGCAAAGTTGCCCTGCACTTAACCATAGCAAAGTGGGCAACTTTGCTCCGCACTGTGTGGAGCATTCTAACTAGTACTCCACACTCTGCAACTCATTTGCGTGTTTTTTTTTTTTTTGCGATTTACATTATTAATTATTAATTGTTTACTTTGTCAGTAAACAAACAATCGATTGCCATATTAAATCATATCAAACCAATTGCACAGTTTTATTGTAAAACTAAACTATTCTTTTGTTAATTACATAAAATTATAATTTTATTTCTTCTTAATCTCATTAGTCATTTTTTTCAACATTTTACATTTTAGTAATAAAATTCATTTTTAATCAAATTTAGCAGACGTATCTAAAAAATAATCCCGAGAAGAGTGTTTTGTCAAAAGTATTTTGTCCATTTCTTACTCTGTCTATTTCTATATTCCTACCCCGTGAAACTGTTGTCAAATCTTCTCTAAAAAAACGACAAGTATTGTTTAATTCAAATAGCTTCTCATACCATTTCTTTATACTTAACCAATTTACATATCTTTACCTTTACCTACCAAGCTTTCCTAAAAAAATGAGGTTTAATATAGTGTTTCTTTCTTGATTATTTTACTACAATTGTTTCAAAATAAATTCGTAGTTTTAAATGTTATATAATTTTCAATCTTTAATTGTGTTAAAAATCATACATACTGCAGTTTATCAACGCAAAAATGGATGTGACACATAGTTTCTTCAAAATTATCGATGTTTCACTAAATCATAACATCCGTTTGGTAAGTTATATAAAATATAATATATTCTTTCATTTCATATTTGTATGAATGTTTTATTTACTGCATATTTTTTTTTTATATATTGTAGATGCTTCCTACATCTTTTGTCAATTACTGGAGACACGAATTAGGTGATAGAGTACGATTAACTTTGTATGATGGTATAATTGTAACAATACAATTACAAACAATCAATGCAGAAACATATTTGACTAATGGATGAGAGTAATTTTTTAACCACCATAACTTACATGATAGTTTTGTTGTAGTATTTGAATATAATGAAAATTCAACATTCAATATGAGGATATTTGATCATTTTAGATGAGAGATTACATATGGCTCTGATGTTGAAGAAGATGGAGCTTTACATCTGGATAATCCTATATTTGAAGTAACACTGACACTCAATCAGAACAACCATCGAGAAATTGTAGGCTATCTTTAATATATCATTCTATATTTACCTTTTTCACATATTTTAATCTTAACAGTAGCATCCATATTTTTTCGAAGTCTATACCAGGAAGGTTTGCAAGACACCATTTGCCAAGATATGTGCAGAATGTTCAGCTCCATGATTCTCTACATCAAAACTGTGATATCACTACAAATTTAAGACGAAACGGTGTGATGCGCCGACTTACTGTAGGTTGGGCCAATTTTTTGACAGAGAAGGAACTACAAATCGAAAATACATGTGCATTTGAATGATTAAATAGTGAATCTCCAATGTTCATGGTTTAAAAAAAAAACCACAACGATGGAATTCTAACTCGTCTATGAAACCTTTCACACCAATAATGTTTAATATTTATGTTTATCCATTTCACTTTTTCGTTAATTATCTTAAACTATCGCATAAAGATTTCCATATAAATTACACTTTTTCCTTTCTTTACAATTAAAAAATACTACAATCTTTTTAACTAAAACGTAACATTATCTTATATATTAATACATATATGGTTATATCAACATACATATATACATACGTTGTATAATTGATTCACCTTCAAGAAGATGTTTTCAAGTAGAATGAACCTGTGTGTTTTGTAATAATATCACTTACCGTAGAAATATATTTACATAGGAATATAATTATAGAATGGTAAAATGATTAAGTCATTTTAACTTATAGAAGTGGTTTCCAAAAAAGGTTTCCTTAATCTCTATCTAAACTTCTAAATATCAGCTTTACCAATTTTATACATATTAACCACACAACATCTGACAACTACACAGCCTATTATGAATAACAAATGACGATTAGTAAACAGAAAAAAATAAGACAATTCAAAAAGTTATGTGTGATTAATACTTGTATTCAGAAAATACAAAGCATGACGACTAATTAATATATTTTTGGAAAGAATAACTTTAGAAATCCTTTTTGCAAAGATACCATTTTCAGTGATTTAAATTCATTCAATGATTTAAATGATTTAAATTCATCTTCAAAATTGATAGTAATATTTTCAGGAAGTGTAATCATTTGGCATGAATGTGTTCTCTCTATTTCATTCCCAATCTTCAGCAAATATTCACAGAATGAAGGATCTAATTTATCTCTCATATTTTCGATTAATGCTAGCTGCGTAAAAGAACGTCATAAATGCGAAAAAAACTAAACTTGCCTTCATTATATCGTCTTTTGTTCCTCTTTGCACTACTGGTAAAATTTGTTGAAAATCTCCTCCACACACAATGACTTTTCCACAAAATGGTAATTGACATTCAGTAATGTCTCTTAACATTTTATCTAAAGCCTCAAAAGCATATTTATGAACCATTTGTATTTCATCCCAGATTATTAGCCTAGTCAGTGCTAAAAGTTTACCAAGTGCGGATTGTTTACTCACCGAACAGCACATATCACAACTTACTTCAACCGAAATTTTGAATCTTGAATGTCCTGTTCTACCAACCGGTAATAGAGATGCAGCTATACCTGATGATGCTGTTGCTGGTGCGATAAGATTTCGAGATCGTATACCAAAAAGTAATGCGTTGTACAAATATATTTTTCCAGTGCCTCCTGGGTCATCAATAAAAAATATTTCATTTTTATCATTTAAAACACAATCCAAAATAATATCATAGGCATTTTGTTGCTTTTTATTTAAACTCTCACTATAATGTATGTCTGACTAAAAATTAATATTATTTGTTTCTTCTGCAATCATGGTTTCAAAGATATCATCATCATCATTAGTTAAATCAAAATCTACCAAGCTAAAATCAATTATATTCTTACCAACACCTTCTAAGAAATAATTTATACAGTGTAAAGCTTTCATCTCAACACTTTGTTGTGTGAAATCTTTACTTAAATAATCTTCTATCATGAAATTCTTAAATTTATCCCATAAATTTTTTGGATTTGCAGGGCAAGATAAATTCAATACATTGGCAAATAGTCGTCGCAGTAATGTAGGCATTTGGTAAGCAACTGCCTCAGATAAACACATTTCAGAATAGCTATTTCTACTAAGAAGGCCATGGGAAAGTGTTGCTTCACAATAAGTAGATAATATAATACCATTGACTATTTTTAAATTTTCAAAAGATTTTGGCCCTATAATATTATTTAGCAAAACTCTTAAAAAATACCTCTCACCTTCACATGAATTAACACTGACTATTCTACCAATAACATTTTTGATTTTTTTGGGAGTCCAAATTCGCATGGATGTATCCCATACGAAATAGGTTGGAAATTCTTTATACAATAGAGTTTTTGCTTTTTCATTTGAGATATTCATTCTAAAGAATTTTGTTAACATTTTTCGGTGAACAAAATAATTATTTATAATCTTTGATAAATCATCTGTCTCATTGTATGTGATCGTTTGAGCATCTTTAACTGTTTGGTAGTTTGAAATCTCATCAACGAATTGTTCGTTTGTTTCTTTATTTGAAATAAATTAATGCGGTCATGTCCCTTATATACATACTTGTATAAATATTTAACAGTTTTAACAGAAGAACATACCTTCACATTAATGTGACAATCATATTTAGCTAAAATGTAAGGATTATACGGTACAACCCATCTATTATCCAACATATACCCTTTTAATTTAACACTTACACCATCATTGTGACGCTTGTAAAGTGGGTAGGAATCATTACCCAAAGAAGTATTTTCAACGTAATTTCTCGAATATTTATTTTTACACACAAAATTCTTTTCCATATACACATTCATAGGATTCAAATTCCCATAAGGACCATGCATTATATGTTTTACAACAGTAGCATGTAGGTAAGGGTGTTTTTTTTGTTTGGTATTTTTTACGAGACAATTTCATCGACTTGTACAGAGTTTCGGATCTTAGAATTTCGTTTAAATATGAGGAGAAAATGAGCGTGAGATAATCCTCTTTTCTGAAATTCAATCACATAAACATATGCAGCAATAGGACCCAACAACTTTCTCTTAACCAAATCTATCTTCAGTTTCTCAAACTTGGTACGAAATATTCGTACTAACAAATTTGGCCTATTCTGTGTTTCATTAACGTGTTTCAATTCACATTTTATTTAAGTCCAATTTGAATTACATGTCATTGTCAAAAACACATCAGGTTTGCCATATCTCTGAACTAAAGACATTGCATCCATATATCTTTTAGTCATGTTCCTAGGAATCAGGTTTGCCATATCTCTGAACTAAAGATATTGCATCCATATATCTTTTAGTCATGTTCCTAGGACGCCAACAAAATCAGAAGACAACACTAATGATCTACCAATTTTATAATATTTATTCTCACCATTTTGTATACCATCTACAATTCCCTGATATAGTTCAACTCTTATAACTTTTTGGTTATTACGAAAGTAATCTAATCTTACCGTTTCAATTTTCATATACATATCCACAATATATAGCTGTAAAAGTCTGCCAGCATGTAAAATAATACAATTATTTACATACCTGATTTGAAGCTTGTAACAATAATATTCTCGATATGATACAGTTATTCATTTTTTCTTTACCTTCAAGACTGCAAGAAAGAAAAAAATATATCAACAAAAACTTCATTCACTAAATGCAATTAATAACATAAATAAATTAGTTTAAAAAATAGAAATTACTAAAATCGTTTATCATAGTCTTCTACTTCCAATAATTGATCTGCATAATGGACATAATTAATTTCTATTAAATTATGACAAATCGGAGCTTGTTAAACACTTACATTCACCTTTTCAAAACCTTTATGCCATCCAAATTCTCCTTACGGGAAAAGTAGTGGATATTGGAGAGGATCATAACAACCATAATAGTATTGAGCTTTATATGCATTACTTGAATGCCCATAAATTAGTAAATCCTAGCCTCTAGTATTTGTAGATGGGTTATCGTCAACCCAAACTGCAACCACTTGTTCTGATGTTGGCAAGTTATATATTCTTTGATCAACACCAGGATTAGACTTTAGTAAAATACAACATGCTTCTAAAGCACTAACTTTACTCAGTGATCGGAAAAACTTTGAATAGGGATTTTTGTTTAGAACATTTATCAAATTTCTTAAAGTAAACTCACAAAATTTGTCAGAAGTATTCAGTCTATTACAAATTTCATTTTCAGTATCACAGAAGTATAACTATAAATACGTTGGATACTTGGATTCTCATTCTTTGGCACAAGCGAGTTTATGAAATGGTATACTTGTCATTGAACTCTAAAAGTATATATATCTTTTTATTCTTACACAATTCTTTGTCACACTTAACACCAAACGAAGTAAAAGCAAAATGATTATTATAACTACGAACAACCTTTTTAAAAGCTGCAACCTCTTCAGATGTGGAAGTAAATAAATCATACATTTCAGGAGGTATATCATATAACTGTAATTTGATATTTTCATCACAACATCAAAAGCCTTTGCTTTCTCTATAGAATTTTGTAGCACCACAATGACGACAAATTTTAGAAGATGGCAAAACATAAGGTTGATCAGGAATACTTCTTTTACCATTTTTTTCAGCATATTCAACACTCACGCTCACGTCCCCTGATTCTCCTAATTCAAAACGTTGATTAGCATCACCTACAAGAAAAAAATTGAAAAAAAAGGAAATTGTAAGAAAAAAAAAACATTCCATATAAATAAACTAAACATAATTATATATAAAAAAATGACCAAACAAGAACTATAAAAAAATCTCCGTAAAGTTTGCATAGATAATTTGATGCGAACCCCGTAGCAATGGAAACTACGAAACCCACAACGAGATTGATGCGGAACCCAAGAACACCAATACTAACCCGATTTTGGATCTTGAACCCCAAGAATTGAACCAAAAAATCCTAGATTAGCGAAGAACCTAAAACCCTTTGATTACAATTAAAAGAACCCACAATCCGATTGTTTAGAACGCCACAAGAAATTGAATCTTGATAAGTTCCAAGATTGTTCAAGAAGAACAAGAAATTGAAAGAACAATTCTCTCTTTATAATATTAAGCAAAAGTCAAAAGTTGTTACAATGAAAAGTATTCTCCTATTTATACTAAGGAGTAAAAAGTCCAAAATCCATCAACTTATGGTAATAATTTGATTTCATAAGAATTCTATCGAAACTAAGAAATTCAGCCAAAATAAGAAAATTCGTCAATTTTTTTGGCTTGTGCGACCGCATGGTGTAATTCCATGCGATCGCACGATTCAACAAGAAATGCAATATTTGTTTTCGGTATGCCACTGTGCAGCCGCATGATATTTTGCCTGTGCGGCCGCACAGGCTTATTTTCAGGCTCCGGTTTCGTCGCTTGATAACAAATTGATCCAAGTTGATTCGACTTTCGACCCGAACATGGAAGTTGCTCCATTTTGAGTCCCGAACATGGTTCCGTCAATGGTTTCTTGAACGAGCAATCCCATCGCTTGTTTCACTTGCTTTGCCCTTGATCGCGTCATTGGTCCACCATCGACTATCAACTGGTCTCGTCTCGCACTTGCCTTCGTCGGGCTCGACTCGTGGATCATATCATCTCCTCTCTCTTCAAAAGGATTCGTCCTCGAATCTGAACCTGCATCAAATAGAAAGATGTCAGATACATAAAAGTAGCTGAAACATTATACTCACAAGGTAAATCCACTTTGTATACATTGTCATTGATCTTCTCGATGATTTGAAACGGTCCATTGTCTCGTGGTAGCAATTTTGACTTCCTCTGTTCTGGAAAACGCTCTTTTTTGAAATGCACCCAGACCCAATCTCCAGGCTCAAATGTAACGCGTCTTCTTCCTTTATTTGCTTTTGATGCAATCAGCTTTCCTTTCTCTTCAATCTGCATCCTAACCTTTTCATGGAGTGTTTTCACCATCTCAACTTTTCGTTTCCCATCCAAGTTACCTCGTTCATGCACAGGCAAAGACATTAAATCTATAGGTGTTAGTGGATTGAAACCATAAACAATTTCAAAAGGAGAAAAAGAAGTAGTAGAATGTGTAGCTCGATTATATGCAAACTCTATAAACGGTAAACACTCTTCTCATGATTTCAAATTTTTATTGATCACTGTCCTAAGTAGTAGAGTCATAGTTCGATTAACTACCTCAGTTTGTCCATCTGTTTGTGGGTGACAAGTTGTAGAAAATAATAACTTAGTTCCTAACTTACTCCATAGAACACGCCAAAAATGACTCAAAAACTTCACGTCCCTATCAGACACTATACTTTTAGGTACTCCATGTAAACGTACTATTTCCCTAAAGAATAAGTTTGCAATATTAGTAGCATCGTCAATTTTATGACATGGTATGAAGTGCGCCATCTTACTAAACCTATCGACCACTACAAATATTGAATCCTGACCCCTTTTTGTTCTAGGCAAACCTAACACAAAGTCCATAGATATGTTTACCCAAGGGTCACTAGGTATACGCAAAAGAGTAAACAAACCATGGGGTTGAATCTTAGACTTAGCATTTTTACAAGTTATGCACTTTCCACATATTTGTTCTACGTCATGTCGCATTTTAGGCCAATAAAAATGTTCTCCTAACATGTCTAAAGTCTTTTAAACCTCGAAGTGTCCCATTAAACTACCCCCATGTGCTTCTCTTACCAATAATTCACGCAAAGAACAATTAGGAATGCACAACTTATCTTCCCTAAACAAATATCCTTCATACCTATAGAATTTATCAAATGCACCTTTGTCACATGAAGCATAAATACTAGAAAAATCACAATCAGATTCATACATACCCTTAATATGCTCGAAACCAAGTAATTTAGTACTTAATGAATTTAAAAGCACGTACCTTCGAGACAACGCATCAGCAACTATATTTTTGTTACCTTGTTTGTACTTGATGATGTAGGGAAATGTCTCGATAAACTCCACCCATCTCGCATGTCTTTTGTTCAACTTACCTTGACCTCGCAAATGTTTTAAAGATTCATGATCGGTGTGTATCACGAACTCCTTTGGCCATATGTAGTGCTGCTAAGTCTCCAATGCTCGAACAAGTGGATACGGCTCCTTGTCATATGTCGGATAATTCAATGCTACCCCTTCAACTTTTCGCTAAAGTAAGCAATAGACCTCCTTTCCTACATTAACACGGCTCCTATACCTATTCCTGATGCATCGTACTCAACCTCAAATGTTTTATCAAAATTTGGTAATGCCAAAACAGGTGCTTTACATAGCTTATTCTTAATTGTGTTAAATACAATTTCTTGAGATTCTCCCTAATGGAAACCTACACTCTTCTTTACTATTTCAGTCAACGGTGTGATGATGGTGCTAAAATCTCTTACAAATCGCCTATAAAAACTAGTCAATCCATGAAAACTCCTAACTTCAGTTATAGTCTTAGGTGTTGACCATTCTTTTATAGCTTTTATCTTTTATTCATCGACTTCCACCTCGTTAGCACTAACCACAAATCCTAGGAAAACAACTCTATCCATGCAGAATGTGCACTTTTTGAAATTAGCATACAGTTGTTCCTTTCGCAACACAACAAGTACACAATTTAAATGTTCTAAATGCTCATCTAGATTTTTGGTATAGCTTAAGATATCATCAAAATAAACTACAAAATTTTTTCAATAAAAGCACGCAAAACATGGTTCATTAAACGCATAAAAATGTTCGGTGCATTAGTGAGTCCAAACGGCATAACTAACCATTCATACAATTCATACTTAGTCTTAAACGCCGTTTTCCATTCATCACCCTCCGCATGCGAATTTGATGATACCCACTCTTAAGATCAATCTTACTAAAAATGCAAGCACCATGCAACTCATCAAGCATATCATCTAACCTAGGTATTGGGTGACGATACTTTACCGTGATATTGTTGATAGCTCGGCAATCCACGCACATTCTCCAAGTCCCATCCTTCTTAGGCACCAGTAAAACAGGTACAGCACATGGACTCATGCTCTCCCTGACATAACCTTTGCTCATCAACTCCTCCACTTGCTTTTGAAGCTCCTTCGTCTCCTCGGGATTGCTTCGGTAAGCTGGTTAATTCGGTATGAGAGCTCCGAGTACAAAGTCAATCTGGTGCTCGTTGCCTCTGATTGGTGGCAATCCACTTGGCATCTCCTTAGGAAACACATCGTCGAACTCCTGAAATAAAGACTTAAACAAACTAAGGAGGGATTTGTTAGAATCCTCAAAATTGAGGAGAGACTCCTTGTACACTAACAATATCATTTGCCTATTATCGCTCATAGCCTTTTTCAACTCACTCTCTTTTGCATAAAAGTTGACCTTTGGCTTTTCTCTCCGCTCAACTGACTCTTTTTCTCTCCTCTCAACTGACTCCTTTTCTCTCCGCTCATGTGGCTTCTCTCTCTTTTCTCCACTCTCAACCATCTCACTATTTTCTCTCTTATTGATGGTTTCACTATTGCCTCTCCTTTTTCCTGACTCTCTTATTCTCTCGTCTTCCTCACTTTTTAGCTTGATTTGATCTCCATACACTTGTGCCGGTGTTAATGGCGCAAGAGTAATAGTCTTCCCATCCTTGACAAAGCTATAACGATTCCTATATCCATCATGTGTGACCCTTCTATGATATTGCTATGGTCTTCCTAACAAGATATGACCTATATGCATAGGCACCACATCACATATTACTTTGTCACTATAACTCCCAATTGAGAAATTAATTAAAACTCTTTTATTCACCCTAACTTCCCCACTTTCATTCAACCATTGCAACTTATAAGGCCTAGGATGTCTTAACAATGCTAGCCATAATTTCTCAACTAAAGTTGTACTAGCTACGTTCGTGCAACTCCCACCATCAATAATCATATTACATACCTTATCGTCTAACAACGTGTGTGGAATATATTTTCTCGCTGCTGCTCCGAATCATCCACTTTGACTTGGGTGTTAAGAGGTCTCCTTGACACCAACGATTTTCCAACAACAAACTCCAATTTTTCTTCTTCTTCAATGTCCTCCAATGCAGGCATGTCCTCAAACTCTCATTCACTTTCACTCACCACCTCTCCATTATCCAACAAAACCATTGCCCGTTTATTTGGACATTGAGAAGCAATGTGCCCTGACCCCAAGCATTTGAAACACTTGATGCCTCGATTCCTTGATGGTTGTGAATCTATTTTGGGTGCTGTTTTGCTAGCACTTTCTTCTTTCCCTTTCTGCCACTCATTCCTACCTTTAGGTACAGGTTTGTCACCTTTGTTATTGTTGTTGTTTCACTCTGGCTTCCAAAATGGATTAACACTCGAAGTTCCTAACGGCTGCCTAGCTGCCCCTTTCCTCTTCAGCTGTCTCTCTTCCTTCATAGCCACATGCAACATGTCTTCCAACTCCACATAATGTTGCAACTCCACTACATTGGCAATTTCCCTATTCAACCCATTCAAGAATCGTGCCATGGTAGCTTCCCGATCCTCCACCACATTGGCCCTAATCATGAGTATTTCCATCTCCTTATGATAGTCTTCTACGCTTTTCGACCCTTGATATAAACCTTGCAGTTTTTGATGGATCTCTCGGTAATGGTGGCTATGAACAAACCTCTTTCTCATCAATGACTTCAATTCCTCCCAAGTGCTGATTGGTCTTCCCCTACTCTTACGTTGTGAAGTAATCACTTGATCCCACCATGAAATTGCATAGTGACTGAACTCCAAAACTGCTAACTTCACATTTTTCTCCTCTGAGTAATTATAACACTCGAAGATCATTTCAACCTTCCTTTCCCACTCCAGGTATGTCTCGGGATCACTCATTCCTTTGAATGAAGGAACTGTCATTTTTATATTTCCCATATTTCTATCCAATTCCTCCCCGCGATCGTTCCAACCCCATCTGTCGAACCTATCGCCTCTATTCCTCATCCTTCCCATCTCAACACCGTGAAATTCATCTTCGCCCATGTCACTCCCATATCCATACTTCTCTCGCCTTTTCCTCCTAGGCTCCCATCTATCCGGTCATCTGGCATTGGATACATCCACTCGATGCCCCGACTAAGATTAGCCATCGATGTATCTAATCTATTCATCCAAACCTCCTGCTTCTCCAACCTATCTCTCACATCTCCAAATGCCCTCTCAAACCTTTGCACTAAATCCTCCGATGCATTGTTATTATTGCCTTGTCGGCTTGAGTTTGATTCTGTCCTTTTTGACATTCTGACACTAAAGATTTTATTTTACTGCCTCACCAAAAGTCACTCGAAAACACACAAGGGTTTTTACCCTCTATTAAGCTCACCTCTCTGCCTTTTACCACTCAGTTCTTTCAACAATTGCTTCTAGGAACAATCAATGAACTCAATCAATCAATCAAATCGTGTAGAATTTCCCAAACTGGATGTGACTCAATAATTGTGACAAATGATTCAAAGAAAACTTTTAAAACTTGACTTTAATTAAAGGAATGGAATGATTTAATGTGTCCAAATAATTTAGAAACGATAATGAATAATAAAAGTTGGTATTTGACGGATCAATAATATTTAACAATTTTTTTCACTGTACGGATAAACAGTACCGTACGGATGAACAGTAAAAAAAATTATTTTTTTAGATCCGAAAATCAATAATAAAACCAACAAAGAAAACGAAAACTGATTTGAGTGAAAATTGAGCCCAGAAACGGAATTTGAAGATTTTTTATGAAACCTTTGGATCAAAGGATCAAGAAAACCTTCTGGACACAAGAACACAAGGAATTGAAAAAAATTAGAAAACAAAGGATATAACCTGATTAAATTGGAGCCAAAACTCTGATACCAACTGATGCAAACCCCGTAACAATGGAAACTACGAAATCCACAACGAAATTGATACGGAACCCAAGAACACCAATACTAACCCGATTTTGGATCTTGAACCCCAAGAATTGAACCAAAAACCCTAGATTAGCGAAGAACCTAAAACCCCTTGATTACAATTAAAAGAACCCACAATCCGATTGTTTAGAATGCCACAAAAAATTGAATCTTGATAAGTTCCAAGATTGGTCAAAAAGAACAAGAAATTGAAAGAACAATTCTCTCTATAATATTAAGCAAAAGTCAAAAGTTGTTACAATGAAAAGTATTCTCTTATTTATACTAAGGAGAAAAAACGTCCAAAATCCATCAAATTATGGTAATAATTTGATTTCATAAACATTCTATCGAAACTTGAAAATTCGGCCAAAATTAGAAAATTTGCCAATTTTTTTGACTTGTGTGGCCGCATGGTGTAATTCCATGCGGTCGCATGGTTCAACAAGAAATGCAATATTTGTTTTCGGTATGCCACTGTGCGGCCACATGATGTTTTGCTCTTGTTTTCAACTTCCGATTTTGTCGCTTGATAACAAATTGATCCAAGTTGATTCGATTTTCGACCCGAATATAAAAGTTGCTCCATTTTGAGTCTCGAACATGGTTCCATCAATGGTTTCTTAAACGAGCAATCTCATCGCTTGTTTCACTTGCTTTGCCCTTGATCGCGTCATTGGTCCGCCATCGACTATCAACGGGTCTCGTCTCGCACTTGCCTTCGTCAGGCTCGACTCCTGGATCATATCATAATTGATCTCTGCAAACTGTGCGCAGAGTGTGGAGTTTTATTTCTGTAAAAAAAAAAAAAAAAACACGGTCAATAAACAAATACAACAAATACAAGCACAACAAGATGATAAATTAAAAACTGTACAAACGCAAGCACGAACAACTTTTTTAAAAGATGTAGAAATAAATAAATCATACTAAAAACATTTCCATTACAACAATAAAACCCTCTGCTTTTTTATAGAATTTTGTAGCAGGAGAATTAGAAGATGGCAGAGCATAAACATTTCCTTTATCAATTTTTTCTGCATATTCAATACTCACACTCATTCCCCCTTATTCAAAATGTTGATTAGCATCATGAAAGAAAAAAATTTGAAAAAAAAAAAAAGAAAATTGTAACAAAAAAAAAAAAGAATTTC